>NW_028246677.1:0-32226 GCF_964263255.1 Lissotriton vulgaris
TCTCTGTTTTTTATTCTTTTTTTTCATTATGGCTAAACTTCTATTTGTCTGTACACTTCTTTAACCCCTTCGAGGCTAATGACGAGCTGGGCTCGTCATGGCGCTTACCTGTCGTGCGCGGATGACAAGGCCAGCTCGTCATCAGCCCCACCCTCGGGAGAAGCGCTGGCGCTCCCCCCGAGGGTCTGCGATCTTCGTTGTGCTGCTGGGGGCGGCAGCGGAAGAGCTTCCGCTGCACCCCCCGCCCCCCCCCCCGTGGGAATCCCTGATGACGTCAGCGCGCACAGCGCGCGCTGACATCATCAGGGATATCCTGCGCTCGGGAAGCCATTTGCTTCCTGAGCGCCGTGCAGCAAGGTAGGTTTTTCGAACTCCGGCGGGGGTTTGGGGCAGCGAAGAGGCATCAGGGGAGAGGAAAGAGATTTTCCTTTCCCCTGATGTCTCTTTGCAGGGCATTTCTGCCTCACGATCGCGCACAGCGTCGCGATTGTGCGGCGGAAATGCCCCCACTAGCACCAGGGATTGTTTATTCAGCTTTTCGGAAGCGACCCCTTGGGCAAGGGTCGCTTCCAGGTGGGCAACAATATAATTTTCGATTTTCTGCCCCCCCTGGGGGCAAATCGGCCCGTTTTTCCGGCCGTTTTGCCCCCAGGGGGGGCAGAAATTTCCCACTAGCACCAGGGTTGTTTTGTTAAGCCAAGATGGCGGCGATTGTTTTTGTTTACGTTTTTCTGTCCCCCCCTGGGGGCAAATCGGCCCGTTTTTTTTGCCGTTTTGCCCCCAGGGGGGACAGAAAATGCCCACTAGCACCAGGGATTTTGTTTTTAGCTTTTAGGAAGCGACCCCTTGGGCAAGGGTCACTTCCAGGTGGCCTCATATTTAACTTTTTGTTTTTCTGCCCCCCCCGGGGGCAAATCGGCCTGTTTTTCGGCCGTTTTGCCCCCAGGGGGGGCAGAAATTTCCCACTAGCACTAGGGTTTTTTGTTGGGGCAATGTGTTTGTTTTGGGAAGCGACCCCTTGGGTAAGGTCGCTTCCAGGTGGCCATGATGGTTTTTTTGTTTTTCTGTCCACCCTGGGGGCAGTTTTGCACCCAGGGGGGGGGGGCAGAAAATGCCCACTAGCACCAGGGAATTAAAATTTTGTTTTTAGGTAGCGACCCCTTGGGCAAGGAGTAGTGCTTGGCTGGCGGTGTGTGCGGAGTGGCGCTTGGCTTGCAGTGTGCGTGGAGTGGGGTTTGGCTGGCGGTGCGTGTGGAGTGGCGCTTGGCTGGATGTGCGTGCAGTGGTACTTGGCTGTCTGTGCACGGAGTGATGTTTGGCTGGTGGTGTGTGTGGAGTGGTACTTGGCTGGATGTGTGCGTGGAGCGGTGTTTGGCTGGTGGTGAGTGGCGCTTGGCTTGCCGTGTGCGTGGAGTGGTGCTTGGCTGGCGGTGTGTGTGGAGTGGTACTTGGCTGTCGGTGTGCGCTGAGTGGTTTTTGGCTGGCGGTGTACGTGGAGGGGTACTTGGCTATCTATGCACAGAGTGGTGCTTGGCTGGCAGTGTGTGTGGAGTGGTACTTGGCTGTCTGTGCACGGAGTGGTGTTTGGCTGGTGGTGTGTGGCGCTTGGCTTGCGGTGTGCGTGGAGTGGTGCTTGGCTGGCGGTGTGCGTGCAGTGGTACTTGGCTGTCTGTGCACGGAGTGGCGCTTGGCTTGCGGTGTGCGTGGAGTGGTGCTTGGCTGGCGGTGTGTGTGGAGTGGTACTTGGCTGTCGGTGTGCGCTGAGTGGTGTTTGGCTGGCGGTGTGCGTGGAGTGGTACTTGGCTATCTATGCACGGAGTGGTGCTTGGCTGGCGGTGTGTGTGGAGTGGCTCTTGGCTGGTGGTGTGTGTGTGGAGTGGTCATTTGCTGTCTGTGCATGGAGTGCTGCTTGGCTGGCGGTGTGTGTGGAGTGGCGCTTGGCTGGTGGTGTGCGTGGAGTGATACTTTGCTGTCTGTGCACGGAGTGGTGCTTGGCTGACGGTGTGTGTGGAGTGGCGCAAGGCTGGTGGTGTGCGAGGAGTGCTACTTTGCTGTCTGTGCACGGAGTGCTGCTTGGCTGGCGGTGTGTGTGGAGTGGCGCTTGGCTGGTGGTGTGTGTGGAGTGGTACTTGGTTGTCTGTGCACGGAGTGGTGTTTGGCTGGTGGTGTGTGTGGAGTGGTGTTTGGCTGGCGGTGTGTGTGGAGTGGTACTTGGCTGGATGGTGTGCGTGGAGCGGTGTTTGGCTGGCGGTGAGTGGCGCTTGGCTTGCGGTGTGCGTGGAGTGGTGCTTGGCTGGCGGTGTGTGTGGAGTGGTACTTGGCTGTCGGTGTGCGCTGAGTGGTGTTTGGCTGGCAGTGTGCGTGGAGGGGTACTTGGCTATCTATGCACGCAGTGTGCTTGGCTGGCGGTGTGTGTGGAGTGGTGCTTGGCTGGTGTGTGTGCAGTGGTCATTTGCTGTCTGTGCACGGAGTGCTGCTTGGCTGGCGGTGTGGGTGGAGTGGCGCTTGGCTGGTGGTGTGCGTGGAGTGCTACTTTGCTGTCTGTGCACTGAGTGGTGCTTGGCTGGCGGTATGCGTGGAGTGGCGCTTGGCTGGTGGTGTGTGAGTAGTTACTTTCTGTTGGTCACTACACACATTGCTAGTTGAGTGACACTCTACGCAGTCCATCTTTTTCTGTAGTTGCTGTGTCAGATATGTGGGCGTGTGAAAGTGATGGGCCCTTGAATGGCGCTGGCGGTGTAAATGTTTTGTATGTGTCACACGTACAAAAGGTATATGAATGTCCTTACTGCCCCTGTGTGATGGGGGTACTGTTAGGAGCAAAAGACTGACTGGCACCAAAGGGGTCTGGCAGTAAAAAAAATTCAAAAAATTAACCAGTGTCTTGATGTTAAACCTCATCTAATCCCAATTGGTCTAAGCCCTATTTGGTGGCCCATCTTGCTGAATTTAAATTTGGGAGGCAAGTTTGTGTGTTGTTTTTTGAATTGTTATATTGTTTGTGAAATGTGGTAGTTATTTTTTTTTTCTTCTCTATTTTTGTCTTGTTTCAGGCTTTTGCTGTTTGGATTGTTGTAGGTTGCGTGTCTGTTAGCAGCTTGTGTAGTTGCTTGTGCTTGGTAAGTGAATGTATTTTGTACTACTTTCCCTTGTTGTTTGTCTTATTGAAAAAGGTTGTACTTCTACCAGTTTGTGTGGCTCTGGTTTTTTTTGTTTTCAGTATTAGTGCTTGATGTGTACTTTGTTTTCTAATCTGTCATTTCTTTTTTTCTTTCTAGTGGGATATCATTTCTTTTTGCTGTGTCTCAACAGAGTAGGTGCTGGTGAGTGTAGCTATATTTGGTTAGAGTGAAATAGTTTTGGATTGTATTTATCTGTTTGTGAAAGCCTTACCTTGTTTACTTCTTACTTTGCAAAGTGTAGGTTGTTGTTCACTTGTGTGTGCAGTCTTCTTGCTTTTGAAGGATAATGGCTAGTCGCAGGATTACTGCTCAGCAGGTTCTTGGTTTGCTTTTTGAGTCTTCCTCTGACCATGGTTCAGAGTCTGACTCCGATTTGGACTCCCAGGTGGGGGCAGAAGATTCAGGCAGTGAGTTTTCTCTTCGCATGGTATCATCATCGGAAGATGAATCTTCTTCTAGTGCTGATGAAGGGCCTATGTTAGAGGAGGACATTGTGATGCCGGTAGTGGGCCAAGAGGCATCTGTGCTGCTGCCTAGGGCCGCAAGGTTTCCTTTCTTTTTACGTAGGCAAGAGGTAAGTGGGCTGGAGCCTGCGCCCAAAAGGCTTCACATTGCTGTGGTGCGCAAAGAGGCATCTGGTGCTTTTCGTCTTCCTGCTGGTGTAGTGCAGCAAAAGGCATCTGTGGCTGTTAGGCTTCCCGGTGGTGTAGTGCAGCAAGTAGCATCTCAGGCTGCTGGGCTTCCCGTTGGTGTAGTGCATGATGCGCCCTCTGGGGATGCTATGTCTTCTGTTGGTGTTGTGCAGCCTGAAGTATCTGTGGCAGTTAGGCTTCCCATTGGTGTAGAGGGGCAAGAGGCATCTGGGTCTGCTTGGTTTCCCGGTGGTGTAGTGCAGCAAGAAGCATCTCAGGCTGCTGGGCTTCCCGTTGTTGTAGTGCAGGAAGAGCCCTCTGGGGATGCTATGTCTTCTGTTGATGTTGTGCAGCCAGAAGTATCTGTGGCTGTTAGGCCTCCCGTTGGTGAACAGCAGCAAGATGTTTTGGTGCTGCAGGCTGGGGCGGCTGCTCCCCCCGTTGATATGGATGGCCTCTGGGTTCCCCCTGGCATGGTGCAGCCGGCATTGCCAGAGTTCACTGGTGTTCCTGGGTGTAGAGTGAATACTGAGAATTTTCTGCCAATAAATTTTTTTGAGTTGTTTTTTGACAATGTGTTTTTGCAAGGGATTGTTGATCAAACCAATTTGTATGCCGAACAATATTTGAGGGCCAACAGTGCCAGCCTTAAGCCCCATTCTAGAGCAATCCGGTGGACTCCCACAAATGTTGAAGAGTTGAAAAAGTTTTTGGGATTAACTTTTTTGATGGGCTTGCTAAGGAAGCCATCAATTACTTCATATTGGTCCACTAGTCCCTTGATGGCAACAGCTATATTTCCAGCAATCATAAGTCGTGATCGGTATACGCTTCTTCTTCGGATGTTGCATTTTGTTGATAATAGTTTAGCGTTGTCACGCGATCACCCTGATTGTGACCGTTTGTTTAAAATTCGACCTGTCCTGGATCACTTTGTTGATCGTTTTTCTGAGATCTTTGTCCCTGGTAAAGAAATTGCAGTGGATGAGTCTTTGCTGTTGTTCAAGGGCCGCTTGGTTTTTAGGCAATACATTCCTAGTAAGAGGGCACGCTATGGAATCAAAATGTATATGCTGTGTGACAGTGAGACTGGATATGTCTACAATTTCAGGGTGTACACAGGTAAGGAGTCCAGCATTAACCCTCCTGGTTGTCCTTCTACTTTTGGAGTGACTGAGAAGATTGTATGGGAACTAGGTAGAGGATTATTTCACAAAGGCCACCATTTGTATGTAGATAACTTCTACACTGGTGTGCGGTTGTTCAAGGAGTTGGCCAAAGTGGGCACTGTTGCTTGTGGCACAATGCGCAGTAACCGGAAAGGTTTCCCAAAGGAACTTGTTTGCAAAAGGCTTGTGAGGGGACAGTCTACTGCATTGCGATGTGGGGAGCTTCTGGCTGTGAAGTTTTCAGACAAGAGAGATGTGTACATGCTGACTACTATCCATGACGAAAGTACTGTACCTCAGCCTGTTTGGGGTCAGGGTGCTGAAGTGCGCAAACCTGTGTGCATTGTAGATTACAATAAGTTCATGGGAGGTGTTGACAGAGTAGATCAGAGGTTGGAACCTTATGCTGTTCTTCGAAAGGCTTACGTTTGGTACAAGAAGTTGGCTATCCATCTGTTCCACTTGGCAATTTTTAATGCTTTTGTTGTGTATCAGAAGTCTTGTCCTCAGAATAAGATGCCTTTTGTTAAGTTTCAGGAGTCTATAATAGGCAGGCTTGTACTTTTGGAGGAGGCAAGTGTTTCTAGATTTGGAGTGGTGGAGGAAGTGGCTAGATTGAAAGATCGCCACTTTCTTGAATCTATTCCTTCCACTCCCGCAAGAGACTTTCCGACTAGAAGATGCAGAGTCTGTTGGCGAAGAGGCGTGCGGAAGGAGTCTCGTTTATACTGTCCTGACTGTCCTTCTAAGCCTGCAGTGTGTCTGTCAGGTTGTTTTAAATTGTACAACACGCAAAAGAAGTTTTGGGAGTTTGAATGAGCTCTAAATTGAATTGCCTGGTCTGCATTCTGTAAGAAATTTTTAGTTTGTTTCAAGGATTGGCATTAGTGCAAAGTGTTTAGTTTAAGAATTTGTGTTAGCTGTTTTGTAGGTATTTCCATTTGTTTAGTGTTTTTTTCAAAAAAAGAATTCTCAATGTGTTTGTGGTGTGTGCCGGCTGGTGCTTGGCTGGCGGTGTGTGTGGAGTGGCGCTTGGCTGGTGGTGTGTGTGGAGTGGTACTTGGCTGTCTGTGCATGGAGTGGTGTTTGGCTGGTGGTGTGTGTGGAGTGGTGCTTGGCTGGTGGTGTGCGTGGAGTGGTGCTTGGCTGTCTGTGCATGGAGTTGGGTTTAGCTGGTGGAGTGTGTGGTTTGGTGTATGGCTGGTGGTGTGTGTGGAGTGGTACTTGGCTGGATGGTGTGCGTGGAGTGGTGCTTAGCTGTTTGCATGGAGTGGTGCTTGGCTGGCAGTGTGTGTGGAGTGGTGCTTGGCTGGTGGTGTGTGTGGAGTGGTACTTGGCTGGTGGTATGTGTGGAGTGGTTCTTGGCTGTCTGTGCACGGAGTTGTGCTTGGCTGTCGTTGTGTGCTGAGTGGGGTTTGGCTGGCGGTGTGCATGGTCTGGTGCTTGGATGGTGGTGTGGGTGGACTGGCGCTTGGCTGGCAGTGTGTGAGTAGTTACTTTCTGTTGGTCACTACACACACTGCTAGTTGAGTGACACTCCACGCAGTCCATCATTTTGTGTAGTTGCAGTGTCAGAAATGTGGGCGTGTGAAAGTGATGGGCCCTTGAATGGCGCTGTCTGCTGGTGTGAGTGTTGAAATGTGATGGGTCCGCGGCTGGCGGTGTGAATGTTTTGTATGTGTCACACGTACGAAAGGTGTATGAATGGCCTGTAAAGAGGTTGGTGCCTTGACGTGGCTTTACAGCTCACGAGCTGTGAGTCAGTGGTTCAGTTTATCATACTTTCAATTATACGCAGTGTATTTCATTTTTTTGAAATTACTTGCGAATACAATTGTATGTACTGAATCATCACTCACCCTCGTGCCAAATCCAACCAGAATGTGTGTGTGCTTGCGGATTAGATGGCTGTGCAGTAATGTTTGTCTTTTACCTCTTTCTGAAGTACGGTGTACCTTGTCTCTTATTGTGATTGTTGTAGTGTGTTGCTGTTCTTTCTGGATGGTGTCAATGGTCTGGTTTGTATCAGGTATGAAAGGCGCGTGAATGGCCTGTAAAATGGTTGGTGCCTTGTCGTGGCTTTACAGCTCACGAGTTGCGAGTCACTGGTTCGGTTTTTATGCATTTTTTTTATTGACAGTGCATTTCATTTTTTGAAATATCTTGTTAATAAAATTTTATGTACTGAATCATCACTCGCCCTCGTGCCAAATCCAACCTGTATGTGTGTGTCTTTCAGGAATACTTAGCCGTGCCTTGAATGTTTGCCTTTTGAGTAACTCTGTTACGGTGAACATTATAGCTATAAATAACTTACTAAATTTAGTTATTATTGTTAAACCATGGAAGTATATGGTCATATCTTTCTGGTGAATTCTATTGTGGATTTTTATCCAGAATCTCCTGCAAACTTGAAATTGTCTGTCACAATTTCCTTGAATCACACGCTCTCAAATTGAAAACTTATTTTTCCACTGTATGATTTGGACCGCTTACTGTTGCTGCCACTATGCCTACCCACGCAAGTGAGGTACCATTTTTACCGGGACACCTGGGGGAACGCTGGGTGGGAGGAAATTTGTGTGAGCCCAGTGATGCCACGCTTTCCCATGCAAAAAAGTGTGAAAAAACCGTTTTTTTTTTTAGCTAAAATTGAGGTTTGCAAGGGATTCTGGGTAAAGGAACGTTGGAGGATCCACGCAAGCCATACCTCCTTGGAAGCCCCCGGGTGTCTACTTTTCAGAAATGTATGGGTTTGGTAGGTTTCCCTAGATGGCCGTCTAGCACGGGGCCAAAAACCCAGGTAACCCCTCTTGCAAAAGCTGGTTGTATTGAATGTCAATACCGCCTGCTTTTGCAAGAGGGGTTACCTGAGTTTTTGGCCCCGTGTGAGACGGCCATCTAGGGAAACCTACCAAACCCACACATTTCTGAAAAGTAGACACCCGGGGGCTTCCAAGGAGGTATGGCTTGCGTGGATCCTCCAACGTTCCTTTACCCAGAATCCCTTGCAAACCTCAATTTTTGCAGAAAAAGTCAGTTTTTTCACACTTTTTATGCGTGGGAAAGCGTGGCGTCACTGGGCTCACACAAATTTCCACCCACCCAGCGTTCCCCCAGGTCTCCCGAGAAAAATGGTACCTCACTTGCCTGGGTAGGCATAGTGGCTGCGAAAGGAAATGGTTCAAATTGTACGGTGGTGAATTTACAATACCAAATTGCAAAACAACCTTGATTTTGGGGGGGGGCACCTGAGTTTTTGGCCCGGGGCTCGGTGGTATTCTTTGGAAAGTACAAAACCCAAACAGTTCTGAAAAGTAGACCCCCGGGGGAGTCCAGGGAGGTATGGCATGCGTGGGTCCCCGAACGTTTTCCTACCCAGAACACCTTGCAAACCTTAAAATTAGGTAAAATAATCACTTTTTCAAACTTTTTTGCGTGGAATCACCGTGCCGGCAAAAATGTCCTACCACCCAGCGCTCCCCTTGTTCTCCCGAGTAAAAGGATACCTCACTTGTGTGGGTGCCCCAAAGCAGAACAGGCCAAAAACGAATGTTGAAAAAAGTAGTATTTCAGTGTAACAAATTAAGCCCCCCTGCCTTAGTCACAGGCCTTTGGCCCACCCACACAAGTGAGGTATCATTTTACTCGGGAGAACAAGGGGAACGCAGGGTGGTAGGACATTTGTGCCGACACGGCGATCCCACGCAAAAATGTATGGAAAACTGTTTTTTTAACCTAAATTTGTGGTTTGCAGGGATTTCTGGGTAGGAAAACATTGGGGGACCCACGCATGCCATACCTCCCTGGACTCCCCCGGGTGTCTAGTTTTCAGAACTGTTTGGGTTTGGTAGTTTCCAAAGATGCCCGCCGAGCCCCGGTCCAAAAACTCAGTCCCCCCCCCAAAAAAAAGAAGGTAATCTTGCTATTGGTTATTGTAATGTCTCCACCGTACGATTTGGACCGTTTCCTGTTGCAGCCACTATGCCTACCCACGCAAGTGAGGTACCATTTTTATCGGGAGACCTGGGGGAACGCTGGGTGGGAGGAAATTTGTGTGAGCCCAGTGACGCCACGCTTTCCCACACAAAAAAAAAATGTGTAAAAACTGATTTTTCCATCAAAAATTGAGGTTTGCAAGGGATTCCGGGTAAAGGAACGTTGGAGAATCCACGCAAGCCATACCTCCTTGGAAGCCCCCGGGTGTCTACTTTTCAGAAATGTGTGGGTTTGGTAGGTTTCCCGACATGGCCGTCTCGCACGGGGCCAAAAACCCAGGTAACCCCTCTTTCAAAAGCTGGTGGGATGAAAGAGGGGGTACCTGGGTTTTTGGCCCCGTGCGAGACGGCCATGTCGGGAAACCTACCAAACCCACACATTTCTGAAAAGTAGACACCCGGGGGCTTCCAAGGAGGTATGGCTTGCGTGGATTCTCCAACGTTCCTTTACCCGGAATCCCTTGCAAACCTCAATTTTTGATGGAAAAATCAGTTTTTACACATTTTTTTTGTGTGGGAAAGCGTGGCGTCACTGGGCTCACACAAATTTCCTCCCACCCAGCGTTCCCCCAGGTCTCCCGATAAAAATGGTACCTCACTTGCGTGGGTAGGCATAGTGGCTGCAACAGGAAACGGTCCAAATCGTACGGTGGAGACATTACAATAACCAATAGCAAGATTACCTTCTTTTTTTTTGGGGGGGGACTGAGTTTTTGGACCGGGGCTCGGCGGGCATCTTTGGAAACTACCAAACCCAAACAGTTCTGAAAACTAGACACCCGGGGGAGTCCAGGGAGGTATGGCATGCGTGGGTCCCCCAATGTTTTCCTACCCAGAAATCCCTGCAAACCACAAATTTAGGTTAAAAAAACAGTTTTCCATACATTTTTGCGTGGGATCGCCGTGTCGGCACAAATGTCCTACCACCCTGCGTTCCCCTTGTTCTCCCGAGTAAAATGATACCTCACTTGTGTGGGTGGGCCAAAGGCCTGTGACTAAGGCAGGGGGGCTTAATTTGTTACACTGAAATACTACTTTTTTCAACATTCGTTTTTGGCCTGTTCTGCTTTGGGGCACCCACACAAGTGAGGTATCCTTTTACTCGGGAGAACAAGGGGAGCGCTGGGTGGTAGGACATTTTTGCCGGCACGGTGATTCCACGCAAAAAAGTTTGAAAAAGTGATTATTTTACCTAATTTTAAGGTTTGCAAGGTGTTCTGGGTAGGAAAACGTTCGGGGACCCACGCATGCCATACCTCCCTGGACTCCCCCGGGGGTCTACTTTTCAGAACTGTTTGGGTTTTGTACTTTCCAAAGAATACCACCGAGCCCCGGGCCAAAAACTCAGGTGCCCCCCCCCCCCAAAATCAAGGTTGTTTTGCAATTTGGTATTGTAAATTCACCACCGTACAATTTGAACCATTTCCTTTCGCAGCCACTATGCCTACCCAGGCAAGTGAGGTACCATTTTTATCGGGAGACCTGGGGGAACGCTGGGTGGGAGGAAATTTGTGTGAGCCCAGTGACGCCACGCTTTCCCACGCATAAAAAGTGTGAAAAAACTGACTTTTTCTGCAAAAATTGAGGTTTGCAAGGGATTCTGGGTAAAGGAACGTTGGAGGATCCACGCAAGCCATACCTCCTTGGAAGCCCCCGGGTGTCTACTTTTCAGAAATGTGTGGGTTTGGTAGGTTTTCCTACATGGCCGTCTCGCACGGGGCCAAAAACCCAGGTAACCCCTCTTTCAAAAGCTGGTGGGATTGACATTCAATACCACCAGCTTTTGAAAGAGGGGGTACCTGGGTTTTTGGCCCCGTGCGAGACGGCCATGTCGGGAAACCTACCAAACCCACACATTTCTGAAAAGTAGACACCCGGGGGCTTCCAAGGAGGTATGGCTTGCGTGGATTCTCCAACGTTCCTTTACCCGGAATCCCTTGCAAACCTCAATTTTTGATGGAAAAATCAGTTTTTACACACTTTTTTTGTGTGGGAAAGCGTGGCGTCACTGGGCTCACACAAATTTCCTCCCACCCAGCGTTCCCCCAGGTCTCCCGATAAAAATGGTACCTCACTTGCGTGGGTAGGCATAGTGGCTGCAACAGGAAACGGTCCAAATCGTACGGTGGAGACATTACAATAACCAATAGCAAGATTACCTTCTTTTTTTTGGGGGGGGGGACTGAGTTTTTGGACCGGGGCTCGGCGGGCATCTTTGGAAACTACCAAACCCAAACAGTTCTGAAAACTAGACACCCGGAGGAGTCCAGGGAGGTATGGCATGCGTGGGTCCCCCAATGTTTTCCTACCCAGAAATCCCTGCAAACCACAAATTTAGGTTAAAAAAACAGTTTTCCATACATTTTTGCGTGGGATCACCGTGTCGGCACAAATGTCCTACCACCCTGCGTTCCCCTTGTTCTCCCGAGTAAAATGATACCTCACTTGTGTGGGTGGGCCAAAGGCCTGTGACTAAGGCAGGGGGGCTTAATTTGTTACACTGAAATACTACTTTTTTCAACATTCGTTTTTGGCCTGATCAGCTTTGGGGCACCCACACAAGTGAGGTATCCTTTTACTCGGGAGAACAAGGGGAGCGCTGGGTGGTAGGACATTTTTGCCGGCACGGTGATTCCACGCAAAAAAGTTTGAAAAAGTGATTATTTTACCTAATTTTAAGGTTTGCAAGGTGTTCTGGGTAGGAAAACGTTCGGGGACCCACGCATGCCATACCTCCCTGGACTCCCCCGGGGGTCTACTTTTCAGAACTGTTTGGGTTTTGTACTTTCCAAAGAATACCACCGAGCCCCGGGCCAAAAACTCAGGTGCCCCCCCCCCAAAATCAAGGTTGTTTTGCAATTTGGTATTGTAAATTCACCACCGTACAATTTGAACCATTTCCTTTCGCAGCCACTATGCCTACCCAGGCAAGTGAGGTACCATTTTTCTCGGGAGACCTGGGGGAACGCTGGGTGGGTGGAAATTTGTTGATCCACGCAGATTCCGGAACTTTCCACCACAGAAATGTGAGGAAAATGCGTTTTTTTTCCCAATTTCTTAGCTTTGCAAGGGATTCTGGGTAAGAGAACCTGGGGGTAGGCAGTCGAGTGACCCCATCCTGAATTCCCCTGGGTGTCTACTTTTCAAAAATGTATAGGTTTGCTAGGTTTCCCTAGGTGCCGGCAGAGCTAGGGTTCAAAAACAAAAGGTAGTCTCTTTGCCCAAAACGTGCACAATTTCACTGAAAAATTGAGTTGTGACCACGTTGCGTTTTGCACTGTTTCCTGTCGCAGCCACTATGCCTACCCAGGCAAGTGAGGTACCATTTTTCTCGGGAGACCTGGGGAAACGCTGGGTGGGTGGAAATTTGTTGATCCACGCAGATTCCGGAACTTTCCACCACAGAAATGTGAGGAAAATGCGTTTTTTTCCCAATTTCTTAGCTTTGCAAGGGATTCTGGGTAAGAGAACCTGGGGCTAGGCAGTCGAGTGACCCCATCCTGAATTCCCCTGGGTGTCTACTTTTCAAAAATGTATAGGTTTGCTAGGTTTCCCTAGGTGCCGGCAGAGCTAGGGTTCAAAAACAAAAGGTAGTCTCTTTGCCCAAAACGTGCACAATTTCACTGAAAAATTGAGTTGTGACCACGTTGCGTTTTCCACTGTTTCCTGTCGCAGCCACTATGCCTACCCAGGCAAGTGAGGTACCATTTTTCTCGGGAGACCTGGGGGAACGCTGGGTGGGTGGAAATTTGTTGATCCACGCAGATTCCGGAACTTTCCACCACAGAAATATGAGGAAAATGCTTTTTTTTTCCAATTTCTTAGCTTTGCAAGGGATTCTGGGTAAGAGAACCTGGGGGTAGGCAGTCGAGTGACCCCATCCTGAATTCCCCTGGGTGTCTACTTTTCAAAAATGTATAGGTTTGCTAGGTTTCCCTAGGTGCCGGCAGAGCTAGGGTTCAAAAACAAAAGGTAGTCTCTTTGCCCAAAACGTGCACAATTTCACTGAAAAATTGAGTTGTGACCACGTTGCGTTTTGCACTGTTTCCTGTCGCAGCCACTATGCCTAACCAGGCAAGTGAGGTACCATTTTTCTCGGGAGACCTGGGGGAACGCTGGGTGGGTGGAAATTTGTTGATCCACGCAGATTCCGGAACTTTCCACCACAGAAATGTGAGGAAAATGCGTTTTTTTTTCCAATTTCTTAGCTTTGCAAGGGATTCTGGGTAAGAGAACCTGGGGGTAGGCAGTCGAGTGACCCCATCCTGAATTCCCCTGGGTGTCTACTTTTCAAAAATGTATAGGTTTGCTAGGTTTCCCTAGGTGCCGGCAGAGCTAGGGTTCAAAAACAAAAGGTAGTCTCTTTGCCCAAAACGAGCACAATTTCACTGAAAAATTGAGTTGTGACCACGTTGCGTTTTGCACTGTTTCCTGTCGCAGCCACTATGCCTACCCAGGCAAGTGAGGTACCATTTTTCTCGGGAGACCTGGGGGAACGCTGGGTGGGTGGAAATTTGTTGATCCACGCAGATTCCGGAACTTTCCACCACAGAAATGTGAGGAAAATGCGTTTTTTTTCCCAATTTCTTAGATTTGCAAGGGATTCTGGGTAAGAGAACCTGGGGGTAGGCAGTCGAGTGACCCCATCCTGAATTCCCCTGGGTGTCTACTTTTCAAAAATGTATAGGTTTGCTAGGTTTCCCTAGGTGCCGGCAGAGCTAGGGTTCAAAAACAAAAGGTAGTCTCTTTGCCCAAAACGTGCACAATTTCACTGAAAAATTGAGTTGTGACCACGTTGCGTTTTGCACTGTTTCCTGTCGCAGCCACTATGCCTACCCAGGCAAGTGAGGTACCATTTTTCTCGGGAGACCTGGGGGAACGCTGGGTAAGTGGAAATTTGTTGATCCACGCAGATTCCGGAACTTTCCACCACAGAAATGTGAGGAAAATGCGTTTTTTTTCCAATTTCATAGCTTTGCAAGGGATTCTGGGTAAGAGAACCTGGGGGTAGGCAGTCGAGTGACCCCATCCTGAATTCCCCTGGGTGTCTACTTTTCAAAAATGTATAGGTTTGCTAGGTTTCCCTAGGTGCCGGCAGAGCTAGGGTTCAAAAACAAAAGGTAGTCTCTTTGCCCAAAACGTGCACAATTTCACTGAAAAATTGAGTTGTGACCATGTTGCGTTTTGCACTGTTTCCTGTCGCAGCCACTATGCCTACCCAGGCAAGTGAGGTACCATTTTTCTCGGGAGACCTGGGGGAACGCTGGGTGGGTGGAAATTTGTTGATCCACGCAGATTCCTGAACTTTCCACCACAGAAATGTGAGGAAAATGCGTTTTTTTCCCAATTTCTTAGATTTGCAAGGGATTCTGGGTAAGAGAACCTGGGGGTAGGCAGTCGAGTGACCCCATCCTGAATTCCCCTGGGTGTCTACTTTTCAAAAATGTATAGGTTTGCTAGGTTTCCCTAGGTGCCGGCAGAGCTAGGGTTCAAAAACAAAAGGTAGTCTCTTTGCCCAAAACGTGCACAATTTCACTGAAAAATTGAGTTGTGACCACGTTGCGTTTTGCACTGTTTCCTGTCGCAGCCACTATGCCTACCCAGGCAAGTGAGGTACCATTTTTCTCGGGAGACCTGGGGGAACGCTGGGTGGGTGGAAATTTGTTGATCCACGCAGATTCCGGAACTTTCCACCACAGAAATGTGAGGAAAATGCGTTTTTTTCCCAATTTCTTAGATTTGCAAGGGATTCTGGGTAAGAGAACCTGGGGGTAGGCAGTCGAGTGACCCCATCCTGAATTCCCCTGGGTGTCTACTTTTCAAAAATGTATAGGTTTGCTAGGTTTCCCTAGGTGCCGGCAGAGCTAGGGTTCAAAAACAAAAGGTAGTCTCTTTGCCCAAAACGTGCACAATTTCACTGAAAAATTGAGTTGTGACCACGTTGCGTTTTGCACTGTTTCCTGTCGCAGCCACTATGCCTACCCAGGCAAGTGAGGTACCATTTTTCTCGGGAGACCTGGGGGAACGCTGGGTGGGTGGAAATTTGTTGATCCACGCAGATTCCGGAACTTTCCACCACAGAAATGTGAGGAAAATGCGTTTTTTTTTCCAATTTCTTAGCTTTGCAAGGGATTCTGGGTAAGAGAACCTGGGGGTAGGCAGACGAGTGACCCCATCCTGAATTTCCCTGGGTGTCTACTTTTCAAAAATGTATAGGTTTGCTAGGTTTCCCTAGGTGCCGGCAGAGCTAGGGTTCAAAAACAAAAGGTAGTCTCTTTGCCCAAAACGTGCACAATTTCACTGAAAAATTGAGTTGTGACCACGTTGCGTTTTGCACTGTTTCCTGTCGCAGCCACTATGCCTACCCAGGCAAGTGAGGTACCATTTTTCTCGGGAGACCTGGGGGAACGCTGGGTGGGTGGAAATTTGTTGATCCACGCAGATTCCGGAACTTTCCACCACAGAAATGTGAGGATAATGCGGTTTTTTTTCCAATTTCTTAGCTTTGCAAGGGATTCTGGGTAAGAGAACCTGGGGGTAGGCAGACGAGTGACCCCATCCTGAATTCCCCTGGGTGTCTACTTTTCAAAAATGTATAGGTTTGCTAGGTTTCCCTAGGTGCCGGCAGAGCTAGGGTTCAAAAACCAAAGGTAGTCTCTTTGCCCAAAACTTGCACAATTTCACTGAAAAATTGAGTTGTGACCACGTTGCTTTTTGCACTGTTTCCTGTCGCAGCCACTATGCCTACCCAGGCAAGTGAGGAACCATTTTTCTCGGGAGACCTGGGGGAACGCTGGGTGGGTGGAAATTTGTTGATCCACGCAGATTCCGGAACTTTCCACCACAGAAATGTGAGGAAAATGCGTTTTTTTTCCCAATTTCTTAGCTTTGCAAGGGATTCTGGGTAAGAGAACCTGGGGGTAGGCAGTCGAGTGACCCCATCCTGAATTCCCCTGGGTGTCTACTTTTCAAAAATGTATAGGTTTGCTAGGTTTCCCTAGGTGCCGGCAGAGCTAGGGTTCAAAAACTAAAGGTAGTCTCTTTGCCCAAAACGTGCACAATTTCACTGAAAAATTGAGTTGTGACCACGTTGCGTTTTGCACTGTTTCCTGTCGCAGCCACTATGCCTACCCAGGCAAGTGAGGTACCATTTTTCTCGGGAGACCTGGGGGAACGCTGGGTGGGTGGAAATTTGTTGATCCACGCAGATTCCGGAACTTTCCACCACAGAAATGTGAGGAAAATGCGTTTTTTTCCCAATTTCTTAGCTTTGCAAGGGATTCTGGGTAAGAGAACCTGGGGGTAGGCAGTCGAGTGACCCCATCCTGAATTCCCCTGGGTGTCTACTTTTCAAAAATGTATAGGTTTGCTAGGTTTCCCTAGGTGCCGGCAGAGCTAGGGTTCAAAAACAAAAGGTAGTCTCTTTGCCCAAAACGTGCACAATTTCACTGAAAAATTGAGTTGTGACCACGTTGCTTTTTGCACTGTTTCCTGTCGCAGCCACTATGCCTACCCAGGCAAGTGAGGTACCATTTTTCTCGGGAGACCTGGGGGAACGCTGGGTGGGTGGAAATTTGTTGATCCACGCAGATTCCGGAACTTTCCACCACAGAAATGTGAGGAAAATGCGTTTTTTTTCCCAATTTCTTAGCTTTGCAAGGGATTCTGGGTAAGAGAACCTGGGGGTAGGTAGTCGAGTGACCCCATCCTGAATTCCCCTGGGTGTCTACTTTTCAAAAATGTACAGGTTTGCTAGGTTTCCCTAGGTGCTGGCAGAGCTAGGGCTCAAAAACAAAAGGTAGTCTCTTTGTCCAAAGAGCGCAAGATTTCACTGGGAAATTGAGGTGCGACCACGTTGCGTTTTGCGCTGTTTCGTGTCGCAGCCACTATGCCTACCCACGCAAGTGAGGTACCATTGTTTTTGGGAGACCTGGGGGAACACTGGGTGGGTGGAAATTTGTTGATCCAAGCAGATTCCGGAACTTTCCTCCACAGAAATGTGAGGAAAATGTGTTTTTTTTGTCAAATTAGTAGGTTTGCAAGGGATTCTGGGTAACAAGACCTGGTGGTAGGCAGTCAAGTCACCCCATCCTGAATTTCCCTGGGTGTCTACTTTTCAAAAATGTATAGGTTTGCTAGGTTACCCTAGGTGCCGGCAGAGCTAGGGTGCAAAAACTACAGGTAGGCACTTTGCTAAAAAAGGGTCAATTTGTAACTGCAAAATTTAGGTGTCACCACTTTGCATTTTGCGCCGTTTCCTGTCGCAGGCACAAGGGCGACCCACACAAGTGAGGTACCGTTTTTATCGGGAGACTTGGGGTAATTCAGATTTGTAAATCAACTGTTATTACCAATTGAGCTTTTGCGCATTTCTCCCTTTCAATGAAAGACATTGTGTAACAAAAAAATAATTTTGAAAAATGACCAATAATTCTCATGCTAGTATGAGTATTACCAATTTTGAAAATTAGCAATAATATACTGTTTCTGAAATCTATATTTTGTACCCAATTCAGAAATACATAGGTGTCTTTCATACAGATTTTTCCATGTATACATTTTCCAAGACAAAGTGCTCTATACCCAGTAAATGAAAAAATACCATTGCAAGTTGCTGCTCAGTTTTTGGATCTGGGTTCGTCGGGTTCTTGGTGAAACTACAAGTCCTATATATCCCCACAACCAGGAAGGTCTAACGGATGTAACGGTATATTGCTTTCTAAGAGCTGTCAAAACTAGAAAAAGTTATAGGTGAAAACGTTGAGACAAAAGGCTGTTTTTTTCAACAAATTTTCAATTATTCCAATATTTAACTGTTAGTTTCTATAAAGAAACCTTCATGGATTTAGACAAATGACCCCTTTCTGAATTCAAAATTTTGTCTACTTTTTGAAAATGTACAGCTTTCTAGGATCCATTATTGCTTTCAAACTCATTTCTACCATTAACTGGAAGGAGGTGGAAAGCTCTAAAAATAGCAAAAATAGGCTATGTCCCAGAAAAATGCCAAAACTGTGTGAAAAATGTCGGTTCTCTGACAAAAGACTGTCATTTCCTAAAAGCTGGGAAAATGGAGATTTCAGCCCCACAAACCCTTTTTGGATAACATTTTCAGGGAAAAACCCAGAGGCTTTCATTTGCAGCCCATTTTTCCCATTTTTCTGAAAAAAACAAAAAAATCACTATATTTTGGTTAATTTCTGGGACCCCTCCAAGGTAATCCACAAACCCTGGGCACCTTTAGAATCCACATGATGTTGGAAGAAAAGGACGCAAATTTGGCGTGGATACCTTATGTGGTCAAAAAGTTACAAGGGCCTAAGCGCGCACTACCCCAAATCGCCAAAAAAGGGCTTAGCACAGGAGGGGAAAAGGCCTAGCAGCGAAGGGGTTAAAATAAGAAAAATATATAATAAAAATAAATTTACTGACAAAACAGAGGTTTCAGGGATCTTATAGTTAGAAATTAGCATTTAAAAAACCTTAGAAATTCACTGACAAAAAACCACAGGTTCGGGGACGTTATAGTTAGGCTGACATTTCACTCCTACAAAACCAGAAATTCAGCTGTTAGAGTTAGCTGTGTTAACTATAACTCGCGCTCCCACAATGCACGGCTGTTGACGTCACATATTGCATCAATTATGACTGGGTCAGTGATATCATTGATGACATCGCTGATGACATCTCAAATCTCTAGTTTGATTCGAGTGAAATGTCAGCCTATAATGTCCCTGAAACCTGTGTTCTTACGTTGAAAATATATATATTTGGTGTCTCAAATGGCTCTGAGCGCGCTATGTGAACAAGCTCCCTAGTGGAGTGAAACGCGTCGTCTCTTATTGAATAAATTGCCATTCTGCAACTCACTTGAGGCTTTATTGGTTTCTTGGCCTGATTTTCGCTGCATTCTGTGGGCCATTGGAGGTCCAAACCTGCTGTATTCCGCCGACCATTGACGGAACAGGGACTGCTTTTTTCATTTATATATATATATAATATATATATATATATATGACATCCAACGGCAACCTCAATGGAGTATCCCTCGTCAAGTGGGGGTGGCGCGCTGCCGGTGAGGTGACCGGTAGTCAATATTCAGGCAAAACGGCGTTCCAAGCGCGCGCTTAGGTACCAAAAGAATCCACACCAACAAGCAGGTCTGTCAAGTAGGTAGGGTTTATTCACGCCATAAGCCCTACGTGACGCGTTTCGCACTCCGTGAGTGTTGTGTGAACAAGCACTCACGGAGTGCGAAACGCGTCACGTAGGGCTTATGGCGTGAATAAACCCTACCTACTTGACAGACCTGCTTGTTGGTGTGGATTCTTTTGGTACCTAAGCGCGCGCTTGGAACGCCGTTTTGCCTGAATATATATATATATATATATATATATATATATATATATATATATATATATATATATATATATATATACATACATATACATATATGTATATGTATACATATATGTACATATACATATATATATATATATCCTCGGGGAACGACCTCCAGAGGCCCCACAAATGTTCAAGCACTCTAGACGGTCAAATGCTCAGAGAGCCAGGGCTTCTGCACCCTCCACTAGGAGCGGTACTGCCCAACACTAGGACCGCCGGAGTTCTGGTTACAGACACTCCCCGTCCTCTAGACACAGGAAGATCCTCCTCAAATGACCTATGTACAGCTTAGGCCCCTGACCTGGCGCTCCCTTAGGGAACCCTCCAGGCCTTGAGATAGGGTTTCAGGCCAACGTGGGACACACCGTCCCACACTCACTCCGCCTCCACTGAGACATATTTTTGTCCACCCTAAGCGTGGAAGGGTATTCTCAGATGTGAGACCCTTGCTCATTGCACCATCAGGATTCAAGCAAACCGGGCCGAAGACGGCTGTAATGCCAGAAACCGGTCCCCGGGAGCTTGTTTCCTTCCGAGTGTAAGAATTGGCTTTTGTAGTTTGGTTTGCCCTGTTCCCATCATGCACTGGGACAGGAACAGACTAATTTGCATACAGCCAGGTTCTGAAACTGGGATGGTGCAGTGAGCTAAAAAACGGTGTTGGATCTAGCCCTGATCTCTTGACTGGGTGAGAGCTTTCTGCTTAATTCAGAGACTCTGTCCCTCACCACCCCTTGTTGTAAATATTTTTGTCCCCCCTAAGCGTGGAAGGGTATTCTCAGATGTGAGACCCTTGCTCATTGCACCATCAGGATTCAAGCAAACCGGGCCGAAGACGGCTGTAATGCCAGAAACCGGTCCCCGGGAGCTTGTTTCCTTCCCAGTGTAAGAATTGGCTTTTGTAGTTTGGTTTGCCATGTTCCCATCATGCACTGGGACAGGAACAGACTAATTTGCATACAGCCAGGTTCTGAAACTGGGATGGTGCAGTGAGCTAAAAAACGGTGTTGGATCTAGCCCTGATCTCTTGACTGGGTGAGAGCTTTCTGCTTAATTCAGAGACTCTGTCCCTCACCACCCCTTGTTGTAAATATTTTTGTCCATCCTAAGCGTGGAAGGGTATTCTCAGATGTGAGACCCTTGCTCATTGCACCATCAGGATTCAAGCAAACCGGGCCGAAGACGGCTGTAATGCCAGAAACCGGTCCCCGGGAGCTTGTTTCCTTCCCAGTGTAAGAATTGGCTTTTGTAGTTTGGTTTGCCCTGTTCCCATCATGCACTGGGACAGGAACAGACTAATTTGCATACAGCCAGGTTCTGAAACTGGGATGGTGCAGTGAGCTAAAAAACGGTGTTGGATCTAGCCCTGATCTCTTGACTGGGTGAGAGCTTTCTGCTTAATTCAGAGACTCTGTCCCTCACCACCCCTTGTTGTAAATATTTCCACTGAGACAGGGCGTGAGCCCCTACACCCCTACCATACTACTGGGACCTAGCTGGGTTACACATGAACCTCTTCCCCTTCACAGGATCATCAGATACACAAGCCACTCCTTTTAGAATCACCTCCTACTGCCTCTGCAAGACATCTAGCACACCGCCAGACATCCACCTTCTTGTCCAGTTCCTCTGCACACCTCCAGAGGTACACCTCTCATGCAAGCTCTTTAACAAAAAGAAAACTCACACCAACTCCTCCAGTTCAGCACATCACTCATTCGCACACTCGCCCCCCTCGGACTGGTAAGGCAGTTTCTACCACCCCTGATCACTCAACCTGACCACACGTGATACAGGTACCAAACTCTGGGAGCGGGGAATGGGAATTAACACACTGGACACATTAAAGCTGCCACCACTGGATCCTACCACACTGGGGAATCCAGACACACACACTGCACTCAGGGAACAACCACCCTCCTGAGCTAGTCATTTCTCCTCACACTCCCTCTCTTCCATCTACCCACACAGGGACAGGATTTGGGATTGGACACTGGACCCAGCAAGGGATTCCTAATCTATGGGAACCTCCCCCTCTACTGGCGTCCCGCCCTGTCAATTTCTCTCATCTGCCACTAAACATAAAGCGCAGAAACACATTTGAAAATGACACTCTTGAGGAAAAAAATCAAAAACAATAATCCCAAACATGTGACTATCTTAAAAAACAATTGTAGAGTTTTGTAATGTAGCCAGTTGTCGCTATGGCACTGCGCAAACACAAGTCCAAATCCGCACCGCTGACCAACAATGTTTGAACTGGCTATTTCTGGTAGGCTAAGGCTGACGCCAAAGCCAGGCAGAAACCACCATTCTAGTCAGGGCAAGGAAGTCACACGCCAAGATAACCCCTGCTCACACCCTTGGTAGCTTGGCACAAGCAGTAAGGCTAAACTCGGAGGCAATGTGTAAAGCATTTGCGCCAGCGCACAACAGCAACAACATACTAGGCACACCACAAAAGAGACTACACACAAGGTTATTATAAAAATAACTTTTGTATTGTAAAAACACATCAGATAAAATCACACATATACATGGTGCCAACTGGCACGGGCAATATTCACAGGGATTATGTACAAAAGACAGGGCCACATGGGCGCCTGTCAGAATCAGATATAGTACTTCTAGATAAAATGTAGAATATAAAGTCACTTCTAGAATAAAGAATAAATGTAACATAAAATAATAATCACAGATAACAACCAGTAACCACTGGTAACAGGAACCAGGACCTTACTAGGACCACCTGTACTAAGAAAGAAGAACCACCTAAGTATCACACAGCATTTAGGGGTCTAAGAAAGAATACATTACTCATGATGCAATAAACCTACATTCAGAGGAGTAGAAAAGACAACCACCTAAGTATCACTCAGCGTTTAGGGGTCTAGGAAAAGAACACATTACCCATGATGCAATAACCTACATTCAGAGGAGTAATAAAGAGAAACACATGATGCCTAAAGCATTCAGAGGTGTTAAGAATAAAGCACATGATGCAATAAAATACATTCAGGGGTGCAGCGCAAGAAGACACATGATGACTAAACATTCAGGGGTGCAGCGCATGGAAAGAAAGACACATAATGCATAAACCTACACATTCAGAGGTGCATAATAAATCAATAGCGTAAAAACTCACATTAGCAATAACTATTAAAA
This sequence comes from Lissotriton vulgaris, assembly GCF_964263255.1. Taxonomy (NCBI): domain Eukaryota; kingdom Metazoa; phylum Chordata; class Amphibia; order Caudata; family Salamandridae; genus Lissotriton; species Lissotriton vulgaris. Next base: position 22,551 of record NW_028246677.1, read on the forward strand.
AGCATAGAAATCACATTGCGCCAACACTACATAAGCCACTACCTGTGGCAGTCCCTAGGCCAACTGGCCTTGTGGGGCAAAGATGCCCTGAGTCCAAAGTCAGGGTGCGCTGCCATGCTGCGCCAGTTTCAAAAGTACAAAAACCTAAACGTGGCAGCCGCCCACAAAGTGCTGGGCAGCTGGGATCAAAAAGCTGTGGCAGGGCTCTCAGTAGCCCCTAGAACAAATCTGCGCCACCTGAGCCACACAGGCTCTAAAACAAACACTGCGCACGTTGGAGCCACACAGGCTCTGGCCAACACTGGTCAAACGTTGGAGCCACACTGGCTCTAAAGCAACTTGCCCCCTGGAGCCTCCCTGGACTCTCCAAGCGTGGGGGCGACCCACTGCCAACCGCGGCCGCCCTTGAAGCCCTCGTGGCTTTAGACACAACTGGGCCTTCTGGGGACGGGCAACGACAATCTGCCCCGATATGCCCCAAGCCCTCTTGCTCTTCAACAACAATGCGGCAGACTCGGGAGCCTCTCAATCAATAATGGCCCCCGTGCCTCTCAGGCTCTTATTGCAGGAATGCCCAAGCCTCGTGGGCTCTCTGGACGGATGTGCCCCCAACATTGGAGTGGTAGCGCCACGCAGCCATGTCCCCCTGCCCAGCCATCACTCACCGGGCGTCTCTCGGGGGACTCCAGCACTCTACCGCTCGGCTTCTCTGGTCATCTCTGCTCCCCTCGCAGCCCCGGGGCCCTCTCTTCACTACGGGAGCCCCGGAAGAGGCCAGGAACAGTGCTGCGTCCGCCGGTCACCACAATGCAGCCGGCAGCTCTCCTCTCAGCGCGGGGCTCCCCTTCTCGCACTGGGACCCCCTCAGGACAATGGCCACCCTTCTTCTCGCATCCGCGGCGGGTTCCCCAGCAGGTCCGGTCTCCCTCTCCACACGGGAGACCAGCAACGAACCACCAGCAGGCTTCCCCCGGGCAGGGGGAAGCGGAAATGGCCGCCTTGAGGCCCCGCCCATGTCGCACCACTGCGTGCCTGGCTTCCTGCACTGAGGGCCGCCAATGGCAGCGCTGCCCTTGGCAGGGAGGCGGGCGCAGCTCCTCTTGCTCGATCTCTGGGCCAGCGGCGGTGAAATCAACACGGAGCAATGCCAGGTGGGCACCGGCCTCCAATGATTAAATAAAAACGGGGTGGCACCCATAAATAAAAATATAACAATATCGGGCATAACGCAGGGTGGCACCTGCAAAAACTCAAGCAAAATGTGTGATAGCGACACGCTCGCTACGGGTCCAAAATTAAGCGCTCTCAAGCGCTATGGGACAAAAATAAAGTGCTTCCATCGTGCTGGGGGCACTGGCAGGACCCACAGGCCCCTGGAAAGGACCCCTATAACAAGGAGGGTCCACAGAAGATCCTCAGGGGATGCAGCAAGTCCTGGGGGGATAGGAAGAAGGTCCAAAGGGATCCCAGGGCAAAGCAAAGTCCCCCCATCAGCCCAGCAAGGCAGAGGGGTCCCCCAGAAGTCCAGGAAAGTCCATCAGAGGTCCAGGGGATGAGCAGGGCCCAGGGATTCCCCTGAGCCCCAGCAGCAGCATGCCCCTGGCTGATTCAAGTTAGAAAGAAGAACATTTTGGAAGGGGACACAGCCCCTTCTTATACAGTGAAAAGTCTTTGAAGTCTTTGAAGTCTCAGTGTGAGAACCAGCTGGACTGGTTTAGAGGGAAGTCCCTTCAGTATCAGGGACAGAGGTGACAGTCGCCAAGCGGGAGGTGGAGCCAGCTTTGTAGTTAGGCAGGCACAGCCCTTCACTATCAGGTGCCATCTCCTCCCACTTCCCTGGCAGCAGATGCTGCCTTTCATCTATGGGCTGACTTCAGACAACCTCCTGGGCTCTCCAGCCCCTGTCATCCTCAAACCAGACAGTCAATCCAAAAGCAGGCCCAGGCACTCTGGGCCAGGCTCACCAGCCAATCACAAGCCAGCACCAACTTACACAAATATGCCAACTTCCAAAAGTAGTACTTCTAGACTAGACACAGTCATGCCGCATATATCATTTTGCAGCATTCATTCTCACGAGTTCATAAATACCAAACTCGCCCCTGCACTCCCCACACATCAGGAACTACCATGGGCATACATATTCCCCATTCATTCCTATGGGAGGGCAGGTCACTCACCACTCATTCACAGAGAGCTCCAGCACTTTACACTGTACCACAGTGAAAAAGTGCGCAGAGGCCTAAAATCACCAACACCAGGTTCCATAAACAGGCTAGGAAAAAGCAAAAAGTGTAGGGGTGAACCTGCCCAACGGGCCGGGTCCAACACAACCCCCTTCCAGCCAAAACGCAGGGTAGACCAATCACTCCACTGATGGGCTTCCTTGCTTTTGGCGACAAAACACGGACACGGGCCCGCACGGCAGGGACACCCTCCGGTTTTTCGCCACTCTGAACCTACATGGTTTCCTCCAAACAATAACTCTCTGACACAACTAGGATACCCCACTGGTACTCCCTAGTCATCCATAGCCAAGACCAGGCCATAGGCCATCCAAATCACAGGTCCTAACTAATCCACAGAGCGGGGGGTAGTAGCCCCTGGCATACAATAGCCATTCTCCACTCTCTCTCTCGCAGTGTAGCTACAACTACCACTGATCCAACAACCTAGGGACCATACCCTCAGGCTGACCAGAGGTCACCGGCAAGAATGCCCCACCCTATCTCTACTTCTGGGTTTCAGAACCCTCACTGAGAAGCATGCACCAGAACACAATTCTCCTACCAGATCAGGATCTCAATCCATCACTGGTCTACCACCTGGAAACTATTCCACTTCTGAGGTACAAAGCACACAGCACAGTCCCTCTTCAAGCAGGTGGGGGGGGACACAGCACACAGCAAAGCCCCCTTTCCTCTACCTTAGTGGAAACAACAAACTGCAGGTGAGCCCCAGAACACACAGCAAGGGCAGCCCCCTCAGTCTCTTCAGCTGATCCGCTTTGGCGGAGATTCCTCTTGACCTAGAAGTTCCCTAATCTCCCAACCTAAGATCTAAACCCTCAAGTTGCACTGGGGTCAGAAGTAAGGACACCGTCCCTCTGCACCCCCTTCCAGTTCCAGTATGTCTCAGGCTAGAGAGAGCACACGCCAGCGGCGTATCAGCGACAAACTCTCCTCCAGTACTCCCTATCACAGGGTAATTCTCAGTATGTCCCAGGCTAGACAGAGCACACGCCAGCGGCATATCAGTGACACACTTTCCTTCAATACTCCTTCCAGGTAAGGCCGCAACCCCAACCCGGCTTTCCCCCCTCCTCGGGGAACGACCTCCAGAGGCCCCACAAATGGTCAAGCACACTAGACGGTCAAATGCTCAGCGAGCCAGGACTTCTGCACCCTCCACTAGGAGCGGTACTGCCCAACACTAGGACCGCCAGAGTTCTGGTTACTGACACTCCCCGTCCTCTAGACACAGGAAGATCCTCCTCAAATGACCTATGTACAGCTTAGGCCCCTGACCTGGCGCTCCCTTAGGGAACCCTCCAGGCCTTGAGATAGGGTTTCAGGCCAACGTGGGACACACTGTCCCACACTCACTCCGCCTCCACTGAGACAGGGTGTGAGCCCCTACACCCCTACCATACTACTGGGACCTAGCTGGGTTACACATGAACCTCTTCCCCTTCACAGGATCATCAGATACACAAGCCACTCCTTTTAGAATCACCTCCTAATGCCTCTGCAAGACATCTAGCACACCACCAGACATCCACCTTCTTGTCCAGTTCCTCTGCACACTACCAGAGGTACACCTCTCATGCAAGCTCTTTAACAAAAAGAAAACTCACACCAACTCATCCAGTTCAGCACATCACTCATTCGCACACTCGCCCCCCTCGGACTGGTAAGGCAGTTTCTACCACCCCTGATCACTCAACCTGACCACACGTGACACAGGTACCAAACTCTGGGAGCAGGGAATGGGAATTAACACACTGGACACATTAAAGCTGCCACCACTGGATCCTACCACACTGGGGAATCCAGACACACACACTACACTCAGGGAACAACCACCCTCCTGAGCTAGTCATTTCTCCTCACACTCCCTCTCTTCCATCTACCCACACAGGGACAGGATTTGGGATTGGACACTGGACCCAGCAAGGGATTCCTAATCTATGGGAACCTCCCCCTCTACTGGCGTCCCGCCCTGTCAATTTCTCTCATCTGCCACTAAACATAAAGCGCAGAAACACATTTGAAAATGACACTCTTGAGGAAAAAAATCAAAAACAATAATCCCAAACATGTGACTATCTTAAAAAACAATTGTAGAGTTTTGTAATGTAGCCAGTTGTCGCTATGGCACTGTGCAAACACAAGTCCAAATCCGCACCGCTGACCAACAATGTTAGAACTGGCTATTTCTGGTAGGCTAAGGCTGACGCCAAAGCCAGGCAGAAACCACCATTCTAGTCAGGGCAAGGAAGTCACACGCCAAGATAACCCCTGCTCACCCCCTTGGTAGCTTGGCACAAGCAGTAAGGCTAAACTCGGAGGCAATGTGTAAAGCATTTGCGCCAGCGCACAACAGCAACAACATACTAGGCACACCACAAAAGAGACTCCACACAAGGTTATTATAAAAATAACTTTTGTATTGTAAAAACACATCAGATAAAATCACACATATACATGGTGCCAACTGGCACGGGCAATATTCACAGGGATTATGTACACAAGACAGGGCCACATGGGCGCCTGTCAGAATCAGATATAGTACTTCTAGATAAAATGTAGAATATAAAGTCACTTCTAGAATAAAGAATAAATGTAACATAAAATAATAATCACAGATAACAACCAGTAACCACTGGTAACAGGAACCAGGACCTTACTAGGACCACCTGTAATAAGAAAGAAGAACCACCTAAGTATCACACAGCATTTAGGGGTCTAAGAAAGAATACATTACTCATGATGCAATAAACCTACATTCAGAGGAGTAGAAAAGACAACCACCTAAGTATCACTCAGCGTTTAGGGGTCTAGGAAAAGAACACATTACCCATGATGCAATAACCTACATTCAGAGGAGTAATAAAGAGAAACACATGATGCCTAAAGCATTCAGAGGTGTTAAGAATAAAGCACATGATGCAATAAAATACATTCAGGGGTGCAGCGCAAGAAGACACATGATGACTAAACATTCAGAGGTGCAGCGCATGGAAAGAAAGACACATAATGCATAAACCTACACATTCAGAGGTGCATAATAAATCAATAGCGCAAAAACTCACATTAGCAATAACTATTAAAAAGCATAGAAATCACATTGCGCCAACACTACATAAGCCACTACCTGTGGCAGTCCCTAGGCCAACTGGCCTTGTGGGGCAAAGATGCCCTGAGTCCAAAGTCAGGGTGCGCTGCCATGCAGTGCCAGTTTCAAAAGTACAAAAACCTAAACGTGGCAGCCGCCCACAAAGTGCTGGGCAGCTGGGATCAAAAAGCTGTGGCAGGGCTCTCAGTAGCCCCTAGAACAAATCTGCGCCACCTGAGCCACACAGGCTCTAAAACAAACACTGCGCACGTTGGAGCCACACAGGCTCTGGCCAACACTGGTCAAACGTTGGAGCCACACTGGCTCTAAAGCAACATGCCCCCTGGAGCCTCCCTGGTCTCTCCAAGCGTTGGGGCGACCCACTGCCAACCGGGGCCGCCCTTGAAGCCCTCGTGGCTTTAGACACAACTGGGCCCTCTGGGGACGGGCAACGACAATCTGCCCTGATATGCCCCGAGCCCTCTTGCTCTTCAACAACAATGCGGCCGACTCGGGAGCCTCTCAATCAATAATGGCCCCCGGGCCTCTCAGGCTCTAATTGCAGGAATGCCTAAGCCTCGTGGGCTCTCTGGACGGATGTGCCCCCAGCATTGGAGTGGTAGCGCCACGCAGCCATGTCCCCCTGCCCAGCCATCACTCACCGGGCGTCTCTCGGGGGACTCCAGCACTCTACCGCTCGGCTTCTCTGGTCATCTCTGCTCCCCTCGCAGCCCCGGGGCCCTCTCTTCACTACGGGAGCCCCGGAAGAGGCCAGGAACAGTGCTGCGTCCGCCGGTCACCACAATGCAGCCGGCAGCTCTCCTCTCAGCGCGGGGCTCCCCTTCTCGCACTGGGAGCCCCTCAGGACAATGGCCACCCTTCTTCTCGCATCCGCGGCGGGTTCCCCAGCAGTTCCGGTCTCCCTCTCCACACGGGAGACCAGCAACGAACCACCAGCAGGCTTCCCCCGGGCAGGGGGAAGCGGAAATGGCCGCCTCGAGGCCCCGCCCATGTCGCACCACTGCGTGCCTGGCTTCCTGCGCTGAGGGCCGCCAATGGCAGCGCGGCCCTTGGCAGGGAGGCGGGCGCAGCTCCTCTTGCTCGATCTCCCGGCCAGCGGCGGTGAAATCAACACGGAGCAATGCCGGGTGGGCACCGGCCTCCAATAATTAAATAAAAACGGGGTGGCACCCGTAAATAAAAATATAACAATATCGGGCATAACGCAGGGTGGCACCTGCAAAAACTCACGCAAAATGCGTGATAGCGACACGCTCGCTACGGGTCCAAAATTAAGCGCTCTCAAGCGCTATGGGACAAAAATAAAGCATTTCCATCGCGCTGGGGGCACTGGCAGGACGCACAGGCCCCTGGAAAGGACCCCTATAACAAGAAGGTTCCACAGAAGATCCTTAGGGGATGCAGCAAGTCCTGGGGGGATAGGAAGAAGGTCCAAAGGGATCCCAGGGCAAAGCAAAGTCCCCCCATCAGCCCAGCAAGGCAGAGAGGTCCCGCAGAAGTCCAGGAAAGTCCATCAGAGGTCCAGGGGATGGGCAAGGCCCAGGGATTCCCCTGAGCCCCAGCAGCAGCATGCCCCTGCAGATTCAAGTTAGAAACAAGAACATTTTGGAAGGGGACACAGCCCCTTCTTATACAGTGAAAAGTCTTTGAAGTCTTTGAAGTCTCAGTGTGAGAACCAGCTGGACTGGTTTAGAGGGAAGTCCCTTCAGTATCAAGGACAGAGGTGACAGTCGCCCAGCAGGAGGTGGAGCCAGCTTTGTAGTTAGGCAGGCACAGCCCTTCATTATCAGGTGCCATCTCCTCCCACTTCCCTGGCATCAGATGCTGCCTTTCATCTATGGGCTGACTTCAGACAACCTCCTGGGCTCTCCAGCCCCTGTCATCCTCAAACCAGACAGTCATTCCACAAGCAGGCCCAGGCACTCTGGGCCAGGCTCACCAGCCAATCACACGCCAGCACCAACTTACACAAATATGCCAACTTCCAAAAGTAGTACTTCTAGACTAGACACAGTCATGCCGCATATATCATTTTGCAGCATTCATTCTCACGAGTTCATACATACCAAACTCGCCCACACACATCAGGAACTACCATGGGCATACGCATTCCCCATTCATTCCTATGGGAGGGCAGGTCACTCACCACTCATTCACAGAGAGCTCCAGCACTTTACACTGTACCACAGTGAAAAAGTGTGCAGAGGCCTAAAATCACCAACACCAGGTTCCATAAACAGGCTAGGAAAAAGCAAAAAGTCTAGGGGTGAACCTGCCCAACGGGCCGGGTCCAACACAATATATATATATATATATTACCTACTGGCGATCGCCAGTAAGTAGTTATAGTTAGGACCTAATTTCCATAGGAAATCCGCAACATTCTATTGAGAATAACTTTGGCGCCGGTTGATGAATCTCCGCGAATTTCCCAAAGAAGATGGCCCGCTCCGCTCCGCTCCTTCCCTGAAAGTCTCGGGAAGATTTGTCAAGCGGGGCCGAGAAAAAAGGGGGGTCCCAAAATGTGTTTTCCCCATGTTATTTCCATAGGACGATTAGACACGGCTACAGCCCGAACCGCTGAAAGGAATTACACCAAATTTGGGAAAATGGTAGGGTCTGGTACGCAGATCATGCTTTTGTTTAAATGGTGTAAATCCCTCCCGTAGTTTTTGAGAAAATTAAAGTTGAAATCAAATATATATCTATAAGCGCGTACCATGCACGCACCGTGCGCGCACCTTGCCGTGCACGAGCTTCATGCTGATTGGCTGCCACTGTCTGTCAACACGCCAAAACAGAAATTGATGGCAGCCATCTTGTGCCTCAGTAGACTGAGGCACAAGAAAGCTTTAAAAAAGTGTAGAACTCAAAAAGGGGGCAGGGTAGAAGCACCCTGACCCTCTAGGCCTGCTCAGGAGGTTCCACAGGGACCCCCAAGGTGAAAAAAAAAATCGAAAAATCGCGGGGTGCGCGCACCCCGTGATTTTCCCCCCCAATTTTATTTTTATTTTTGTGCCTTGGGGGTCCTTGTGGGAACCCATGAGCAGGCCTAGGGGGTCAGGGTGCTTTTACTCTGCCCCCTTTTTGAGTTCTAAAACTTATTGAGCACGAGCTGCATTCTCATTGGCTTTCAACACTTCAAACCAGGAAGTGTTGGCAGCCATCTTGTGCTCGATAGACCGAGGCACAAGAAAGCAGAAAAGCAAACGTATAGAACACAAAAAGGGGGCAGGGTAGAAGCACCCTGACCTAGGCGTAGGCGGAAAATCCGTTCCGCTCGCGGATTTTGCGGATTTTCGGGAAATCCGCAATCCGCGAGATTTGCGAATTTCCCGCAAAATCCGCAAATCCGCGAGCAGCGGATTTTGCTCGCACTGCTCGCACTGTTCGCGTGAGTTCGCGCCCCGCGAATAAGTGCAAAATTGCAGAAATACGATCTTAGCATAACTGAAAGTAACTACTTACCAGCTTCAAAAGTTCAGGCTCATCATTAGTAGCCATTTCCTGGAGTGCTTCCTGAGGGGCCCCTCCAGAGTTCAGTTGCCAGTTGAAACTATTATGTGACCCTGCTCTGAACCTCAGAATAGTTACACATATGCCACAAAGGTCCTGAATTACAGCTAAGGGAGACAAGCAGGAGCCAGGCTGGAAGTTAAAATCCATTAATCAGCCCCTAATTCATTATTGTCAGTTGGGGCAGGGCAGGTGTTGTAACTAATTTTGCAACAATGAAAGCACTTAGCAAGTGCAAAAGATCACTAATCAGGGCGCACTAAGGAAGCAGGTGCCAGCTAAAAAAATATTCTGTGACACATGAATCAGCCCCAAATTAATTCAGGTCACTTGAGGCAGGGAAGGTGTGCTTTGCTTTGCCGAAAATAATGTACACTGGACAACCAGAGGGTGTGGTGATGAAACAGAGGGTGGCATGGGTGGGCCAGAGGGTGGCATGAGTAGTCAGAGAGTGGCAGTGGTGACAGAGAGTGGCAGTGATGAAGAAGAGTGTCCCAAACAGGCTGGACACGTAGAAACAACAAGTTCGCGAAACTTGCGACCCGACAGGTAAGTTCGCAATTTGCGAAAGTGTACAAAACCCTCGCGAACTGGCAGAAACACGGGCGAACACAAAAAAAAAATCCGCAAATTCGCGGGAATTCGCGGACGCGAGATCCGCAAAATTCGCTCATGCTTACCCTGACCCCCTAGGCCTGCTCATGGGGTCCCACAAGGACCCCCAAGGCCAAAAATGTTTTCTTTTAAAAACCCGGTATGTTTATTTAAAAATTACCCCCCAGGGGGACCAAATTGTGCAGAC
>NW_028246678.1:0-32266 GCF_964263255.1 Lissotriton vulgaris
GTGTGTGTGTGTGTGTGTGGGTTTGTGTTACTATCCTTGTGGGGACTTGGGTGTGATAACACACTCACGCTGTGGGGACTTGACTGCACTGTGGGGACCTGAACCCAAGTCCCCACAAGGTAAAGTCTTCTAAATGGTTAGAAATGACTTCAGAAACATCTGTGCCAATTTTTACAATTTTTAAAAAAATTGCCTTGTGGGGACCTGTGTTTCACCATGTGTGTTTATTTTTTTACTCGCTCTGCCCCTGTAGACAGGAGGCGGTAGTGCAGCCTCAAACACACTTAGCATATTAAACACACTTTTTCTATCAGCAGAATGAAGAATCGTTTTAAAGGTTACATTTTGGTCAAAACAATCACCTTGTGACCATTTCTAAGTTTATTAACAGAGGGTAGGTCCTGACTTTGCATTTTCTACATTTAATAATGTTCATTTTAGCTGTTTTTAAAGTATTTTACTAACTAATTTAATTAGTTTCTTTCATTAGCAGTATGTTTTAGATTTATTGTTTTTATTTTCTCTTGAATGAAATATCATGAACACCACTTGATTAATGTTTGCATTTCTACCTCCCAATTAAAATGGGTTATGTAAAACAAGTGCTTTGTTGCACTCAGTAGAAAACAAAGGTATACGTAGATAAATGTACATGCTTATGGTAAAAGGTGCGCCGCTTGTATTGTGCATATCGTAGTTATGGTTTAACACTTTTACCATGTTGGAACCACGTCTGTCGTGTATAAAACAGTGCGCAAGGACAGTACTTTTCAATCTGTACTCTGGGTTTGATATTGATAGACAAAACATCAATAATTAGACGTTAAATAGAGAAGACTCTCGTGTTGGATTCTTTTTTTATCTGATTTCATTGACCAACCAGGCTGTGGTAAATTATTTCGAAGCTCTCGAATCAGCTGCTGTTTAAGTTTCTTTGTGGAGAAATGCCTATGAAATAATGTCTGCTTTAAGAAAAGTGCAAACATGATGTCATAAGGAAAAAAAAGGATCCCTCCAGAATGCGCCCAGGGTACATCGTATTTTAGTATTTAAAGGTGTTGTCGCATCACGTAAAGGATAAAAGGTCGTCTTTGAATCTAGGCATTGGGGATGTTGAAATCTGCATTGAAAAGAACCTCAGGGCATCAGTACAGGATGGGCAGTCAAAGATGTGCAAATGCGCATTCACGCATAACAAGAGTCATTCGCCTTCCCGGAGACCAGCGCTCTGTAAGCCCTTGGAGTTGCTTAGTCCCAGACTGGGGGATGGTCACTATTCACTATTCCTATGCACACACCTTAGTAGAGAGAAGCAGCATGGGGTGTGACACAGATGGGGCCGGGATAGCAGTCAGGAATTGGCTGAGGCTTTCAAAGAAAAGCGCTGTATGCCATCGCAGCGAGTTTTTACAGGTGCACCGTAAGCATGGTCAACTTACAATGTACAATCATCACACACGAATAACCATTTATGTTTAGAGGATACTTTATATGTAAAGCAGTTGTTCCTCCTTTCCTGGTTGGCACTGTGTCAAAATTTTGCACTCAATGAAAGGGATACATCGCTCGGTGTCTTTCATAAACTGTGCAACATTCTTGTGTTTTTTAGGCTGCAGCTCTTCGTGCCAGTTAACGGGTGGGGCTCTCACATGTTTAACATTGCCTATCCTAAATCAGACAACTTTATGGAACCATGTCACCACCACAAAAGAATATGCATTTGGCAGTGCTATATTAGAACTATTATGACAGAGTGGCAGATGTCTGATGTTTGCGCACTTAGCAAGTACAGCCGCAGAATGAGACTACCGCAGGGAGCTCAGAATTTTCTAGGGCCATGTCAATTAGTGAACAATTTCTGAAATGTTTAACATTGCTAAAGTGAGCCTCGGTTTTGTCTTCTTAATTGGCACACTCCTTGTGTTGCTGCGATTGTGCTGTGATTTGTTAAAAAAAGAGAACGTTTTGGACTGTGGCCTACTGACTTTCACGTTAGAATTTCAAAGCCTCTGTTTCAGAAATGCACTTTTAATCATGCTGTGCGATTGGAAAGACAACACAAAAAATAGTTGTATCTGTTTTGTTCTGAAATAATACTGCTACAGTTAGGGTCGCAGAAATCTGTGTTCCAGTTAATACCTGGGCTATTATATGTATTGTGTATTGTGTCATACGTCTCATCATTATTTGAAATATTTCTGATGTCCACTGAGAAGTATGTGCTCTTGTCTATTAGGAAATCTTTGTGGTGAAGTGGGAATGAGGACTCTTGGGAGGCAGTTCATTAGAAATGAACTGATAACGTCGAATGGGAAGCAAATAAGTTTTGTATGCCATGCCTCAAATTCACTCTAGATGTTTTTTTACACACAATTGTTGACAACTAAAGCCTGGTGAAATTTGTACCGAGAAGTAACATGCCAAGTTTTGCAACTCAGAAGAAATATCCAATATATGCTAATATCAGACACATTTGCTGTCATATTAGATTTTGTTTTGCTTTAGGTCTTCCTTAAGGTATTGGTGATTTTAAATACCTTATTTGGATGAAGGACTTCCTGTATGATTAAGACATACATTAAGGTTCTCCTTTAAAATATAGCACAATGTTTGGGTTCAAAAAGCACAGGTTGCCTCCTAATTTTTTGCACTAATTTAAAGATTGACCTCAAAAAGTGGGAAACAAATGAGGTTTGTGTCTGTTTTGCATGCATTAGTCCATCATTTTCCATTTGAAATTACTAGCATTACTGTAACAAGCATTTACAATGCAATGGTTTCGCCTTTGGAAAAGTGAGAGCTATTGGCATTGTAAATGACAAAATTTGTATTTATGTGTTGGTTTTGAAAATAGATAAAAAAATGGCATTGTCATTTACATTGCCATTAGCCTCTGCAGTCACTCTGCAGTCCCTAGCACTCCATAGCGCTCCCTAGTCACTCTGCACTCCCTAGTCACTCTGCAACCCTAGCCCTCCCTAGTCACTCTACAATCCCTAGCACTCTGCACTCCCTAGCACTCTGCACTCCCTAGCACTCCCTAGTCACTCTCCACTCCCTAGTCACTCTGCACTCCCTAGTCACTCTGCACTCCCTCGCACTCTGCACTCCCTAGCACTCTGCACTCCCTAGCACTCTGCACTCCCTAGCACTCTGCACTCCCCAGGACTCTGCACTCCCAGGCACTCCCTAGTCACTCTGCACTCCCTAGCACTCCCTAGGCACTCTGCACTCCCTAGCACTCCCTAGTCACTCTGCACTCCCTAGCACTCTCTAGTCATGCCTCCCGTGTCACAGCTGGTGACAGTGGGCGCCATGCCTCCCGTGCCACAGCTGGTCATCCTTTTTAATGACACTCTGGTTGCAAAAGCTTAATAAATGGAAACCTGGGGCGAGAAACACGGCCCTTTTATCAGTTATTTATAATGCCTGGAAAAAATACTGAGGTTGCAAGGGCTATAGTAACACAATTTATGTTTAGAATACTTAGTATACATTTTTTTTTTATTACTATCTTTATTGTCTGTAATAGTTGTAATCCTGGCTCACGTCTATTGGCCTGACTGGGCAGAAGCATCAGAACACACGGTTTGTAAGGGGAAAGCTGAGGAGTGGATGGGCACGTGGGACCTCGGAGGGAGGGGGGGGGCAAAGGATTCCGCTGGTAATCAAAGCCCTAGGGTTTCAATAGAAGCCGCTCCAGTCCATACGACGAGAGATGGAGGCCTGGGGAGGAGAGAGGGGCAGATAAACAAAGAGGCCAAACAGTGAATGTGCATAAGTTGACGGGCACGCGGACATCGGGAGGGGGGACAGGCACACGGACAGCGGGAGGGGGGACGGGCACACGGACAACGGGAGGGGGGGCGGGAACGGGCTCCTTCAAAACTGACACACCAAAAATCCAGCTCGAGAGGCTCGCGGAAACCTCATTCACATAGGAAACTAAACACAGCCCTCCCTCACGTGCGAAGGAAAACACGGCACTTGTGGAAGAAAGGCAAACTGTGGAGCGAGACATGGTTATTTACACTCGCAGGCTGCCACACACGTGCACCGACCCAGCCCTCATCACTGGACTCGCTGACATGTTCATACATGCCCAGTTATAATGAGGTGAACCTGGTGCTCAAACCCCGCCCACTACTTTCAGCTTCTATTGAACTTAATAAATGCAACACCATCTAGGAGTGTAACATACCTATGCGGCAGGCTATGTTAGCAACCAAGTTGTCTAAGTGACAAATCCATGTAAACAGATTTGTTTATTGTATTTGTAACACTGCACTTCTCCCGCAGCTCATCGCGGGAACACATATTATTTATTCCTCCCGAAGAACACCACCCAGTGGGTTTATTCGTTGTGCAGATTGGGAGGAGAAAGGGGCAGATAAACAAAGAGGCCAAACAGTGAATGTGCATAAGTTGACGGGCACGCGGACGGCGGGAGGGGGGATAGACACACGGACAGCGGGAGGGGGGACGGGCACACGGACAGCGGGGGGGGGAGAGGCGGGAACGGGCTCCTTCAAAACTGACACACCACAAAGCCAGCTCGAGAGGCTTGCGGAAACCTCATTAACATAGGAAACTAAACACAGCCCTCCCTCACGTGCGAAGGAAAACACAGCACTTGTGGAAGAAAGGCAAACTGTGGAGCAAGACATGGTTATTTACACTCGCAGGCTGCCACACATGTGCACCGACCCAGCCCTCATCACTGGGCTCGCGGACATGTACATACATGTCCCGTTATGAGGTGAACCTGGTACGCAAACCCCGCCCACTACTTTCAGCTTCTATGGAACTTAATAAATGCAACACCATCTAGGAGTGTAACATACCTATGCGTCAGGCTATGTTAGCAGCGAAGTTGTCTAAGTGACAAATCCATGTAAACCGATTTGTTTATTGTATTTGTAACACTGCACTTCTCCCGCACCTCATCGCGGGAACACACATTATTTATTCCTCCCGAAGAACGTTGTGCAGATTGGGAGGAGAGAGGGGCAGATAAACAAAGAGGCCAAACAGTGAATGTGCATAAGTTGACGGGCACACCGACGGCGGGAGGGGGGACGGGCACACGGACAGTGGGAGGGGGGACGGGCACACGGACAGGGGGGGGAGAGGCGGGAACGGGCTCCTTCAAAACTGACACACCACAAAGCCAGCTCGAGAGGCTCGCGGAAACCTCATTAACATAGGAAACTAAACACAGCCCTCCCTCACGTGCGAAGGAAAACACGTCACTTGTGGAAGAAAGGCAAACTGTGGAGCGAGACATGGTTATTTACACTCGCAGGCTCCCACACACGTGCACCGACCCAGCCCTCATCACTGGGCTCGCGGACATGCACATACATGTCCCGTTATAATGAGGTGAACCTGGTGCGCAAACCCCTCCCACTACTTTCAGATTCTATGGAACTTAATAAATGCAACACCATCTAGGAGTGTAACATACCTATGCCGCAGGCTATGTTAGCAACCAAGTTGTCTAAGTGACAAATCCATGTAAACAGATTTGTTTATTGTATTTGTAACACTGCACTTCTCCCGCAGCTCATCGCGGGAACACACATTATTTATTCCTCCTGAAGAACACCACCAAGTGGGTTTATTCGTTGTGCACGGACAGCAGGAGGGGGCGGGAACGGCAAACGGCAAGAAAGGCACTCACCTGGACTTCCTCCGGCGGCGGTCGGCCGCGGAATGACCAAATGAAACCTCGACGTCGGAAAAAATAAACCCCGCCCACCGCCGCACTGACGTAGGCAAAAGAGAAAAATTCTACGGAACACCCACGAGTCGCTTTGCAGAATGACGGATGCCTCTCTCTGCCAATGGCTAGCCTCCATTTATGGAGCTAGCCAATGGAAGACAGAGGCGGGACTAAGCCAACATACTCTAAACAAAAGATTTCGCCTGCGCCGAAAAGCTGCGCTGAAGCTTTCGACGAGGCGAAACCTAAAAAATGAAAATACGTGTGTGCATTTCATTAATTTCTGGTAGTCACAGCTATTTGCATCTCTTTATTCCTGTGTTCCAACCTCTCTCTGAATTCAGTAATACCAACATAATATTCACCAAGTGAGGGAAACAATTCCGTGGCAGAAACCTAAAACATACCTAGGTCCCATATTTACTAAGAGTTCATGCAACGCAGAGCAGCAAGCAAAGTTGCTGTGCTGCATTGCATGAACTGAAAAGTGCACAACTGCATCACATCTTCAAAGAAATAGCAAAGATCTGCTCACTCCCTGTACTAGGTCATTTTGGATTGCCTAGCACCAATGCAAGCACCCTTGCACCATAACCTAAGGTTACCTGGGTGATGGTCAAGATTGTTTTTGTGCCGAAAAACGGTTCCTCCCTCCACAAAAACTATCCTTGGAGGTTTTGTTTTTGTAAGAGGAAATAAGGATAAAATAAGATATTTGTCCTTGTTACGTCAGCCTCAGGCAGGTGCACAATTTTGAGGCAAACTCATGCTAAACAGGCTTTTTCAGCACCCCCATGGTGGAGAACATCATCCATATATGACTGTTAGTGAATTTGGCACGGGGCAATTTTATACAGTTTGCGCAATCCGCAAGGCAGTTTTTCACGGAGGTATGTAATGTGAAACTTTAGGCCAATTTCTTTCCTTTAATGTATGATGTATGTGTATTAAAAAAAACAATTTAAAGGAAAAAAACTTTTAGGCCCTACTAGCTGATCAAATGAGAGCACATTTTATACAATGTAATAAGCACATCTGCTTTATTTCTACTACTCTTTCAACACACTTAACATTCAAAACGTGATGACCCTTATGATAAAGGCTGCAGAACGTTACATATCTCTGCTAATACACTCAATCTCAATTAGGTTTAATAAATGACACTTTATTTAAAGTCTTTAATAAATATGTTTACAAATGGGGGCATGGTCAATGAGGCCAGAATGGCGGTCAGCTCTTAGGTGCACTCCAGATGCCTGGCCATCATTCTTCCACATCCTGCCTGCCAGCACAATCCTGACTTGTGGATCAGGGCCCCCTGGGGCTGCTGGTGTAGTGGGACCCCTGAAGATTCCCTCCGTGGTTCCCGATGGACCGCTGAGGAAGCCTCCAGAAGAGTGGTGCATGGGACTGTTAGCCTCAAGAAGGTGGCCAGAAAGAGGTGGGGTGGCAGACAGCCAGGGAGTACTTCGGACCTACTCTGTCCTGCTGCCTGGGAGATACCCTCTGTTGATCTTTGGTTGTGGGGGGATCTCAATCCCCTTTGCCTGCTCCACCTCCCTGTCTCCAATGGCATAGGTCTGATGCCAAAACTGAAGTACAGGGGACGCGGATTTCGGAGTCCTGAGTGGGTCTTGCAAGAGGCCTTGTGGCACGAACTGAAGTAGGGGGCAGCTATTGAGGCCTGCGCGGGAACTTCTCCTTTCCCATCCTCCTCCCGGCAGCATTGTGTGCCTCCCCGTAGGCTGTGTGAGCTGCTGGACTGCCTTGCTGCTATTCAGGGCCCACTTCACTTCGGGCCTCTTTGGTGCTTGCGGCCCACGCTATTACGTGGTGCATGTGCTGGCCTGCTGGGTGTGGTTTGGCGGGGGTAAGGAGGGGTCCAGAGGAAGGCCAGGCTTGAGGGGGTGCCAGGGCCCCCAGTGCTGGATTTCTTGCCCTGGTGAAGAAGCAGGAGCAGTGATGGCAGTGGTCACTGGGTGCGGCGGTAGCGTCTGAGGTGGGGTCAGGGAAGCATTGGTGGAGGCTCAGCTACCTCCCTCTGTTCAAAAGTTTCCCCATCCAACCTCTCTTTATGCCTTTCTCTTGTGGATAGTGAGTATACTCACTTTTGAGATACTCTTGGGCAGCCAACTGCCGACTGCTTAGGCTGCCTAGTGGCAAAAGGCTCGGCCTCCAAAGGGACCTCATTGAATGTCAGACTGATCTGCCTGGTGGGCCCCTGGGTGACCCATGTGAGAAGCTGGGGCCTGAATGCATACATTTGCTTTGCTGTTGCCTTGACTTGAGGGGACTGCCCAGGCCTCTGGTGTTCTCTTCACCGTCTGGTGGTGCCTCTCTCTCTTTGGAACTGACAATGAGCAGGGACAAGCCTCCTCCCCCAGGGGTGCTCAGACTAAAAAAGAGAAATACAGCACATCGATGCCAGAGACTAGAGGCGTTGCTGAGGACTCTTCCACCACATCCACAGCATCAAGACCTGTTGACCTATCAGCTATTCTTGCATCAATTCAGGCCTATAGAGAGGCTGTGGAGGCTAAAGTGGAGGGTATTTATATTATTCTTTCCCTTCTGTGCCAGGACCTTTGTAAGGTGGCTGAAAGGGCCACAGAAGCTGAAATGTGGATTTCGACAACCGATGATGATGTGGGTACCCTCAAATGCCAAGTCTCTCTGCTGCAGTCTTCTGTTGCAGTCCTTACTAATAAGGCTGGGGATGATGAAAACCTTTTGAGTCTGAATAACTTGTGCCTAATTGGGCTGCCGGAGGAGGGGAGGGATCCAAATTAAACCTTCTGGAGAACTGGTTTTGTTCTTGGATAATGTTCGGTTCACCTGGACTTCCATAGAGGTCCTGCAGGGCTCAGTGGTCCAGATATCACTAACATTTACCCCCTTCATAATTAAGCCTGGGTGAAATTTAAATTACACTGTGTTCATTCTGTAATTTCAGGAATTTTGTGTCATGCTTATTGCGTGAAATTCCCGAAATTAAGCCATTATGTCACTTTGTGTTCCCATCGCGGTAACAATTTAATGCAAATGATGTAAATCACTCAAAAAAAGTCCCGAATGCACAGGAACAGCAGAACACAAATGACTACTGTTCACAATGCTTTATTTAACACGTCCTTGTGCACATATTACAAAAATATACATAACTTTCCTTCATAGGAAAGTCCTGTTTTGTAAGCTACCTATACATGGTGTGCATGGTACTTACCTGCATGGCAAACACTGCCTTGTAAAGAGGCTATGTGATAATAGATGTGTTGTAAAGATGACATACCCAAGATGGCAGTTGGCACATTCCCACTGTCACAGAAGGCCTTCCCTGCCCCTCATTTTAAAACTTTGTGAGCTATTTGCTTAGCAACACTGGCGAAGTTTAAAAAATAAATTCTCAAAGTATGAGGTCTTCAACTTTGAATAACCCTACTCAAGAGTTACACTGCACCTCTGGCCTAAAATACACCAAGCACTGACATCCCATAAGTGAGACATTGGGATGGATTGATCGCAACTCTGCAATAATACTTATAATAATACCGAGATTGAGTGCCCTTGTGATGCTTCGTTCTACTGACGTGCAACACTGTGCGCTCCATTCTAAGGGATGCCAGTGATAGCTCAGTTGAAAACATTTCAGAGACCAGCATAGTTACATGTTAAATCCCAATAAAATAGCTGATGGGATGCCTAAGAAGGACAGTGCAGAGAGATATTGTGTCTTCAGTTCCACATGTTGCACTTGCTATTTGTATAACACCTGTTCCTTGTATTAAGGAGACTTACACTATTTCTGTCCATTTGATTGCTTCCCCATATTTTAGTGGAATCTGTTAAAATGCATTTGAATACACTACACCAATTCAATCATTAGTTTTTCTTTTGTCCCCAAATCTCTTGATTTTTAGTACAGCATTTCAATCAAACTGGGTATATTAAGCACTCACCCCTGCAGGTTGCAAGTTTAGTTTCTCAATACAGTCTTTCAGTCATCAAGCAATAATAAAATAAACAGCCAACTAAAATAATACAAATCACATACACAAAAGCTCTAATAAGTGCTTATGACAAAAGTACGGATCTGTGTTTTAAAAAAAAAAAATGAATGGCTGTTTCCACACACCATAAAAGAGTGATGCATTGGCTTCTTGATCTTACATTTTGTTTAATGGATTTAAGGGCAATGTCATTTACCTCATCAATTAGCGCACACTCTGAACACCTGAATATGGTACTCAAAGAGTAAACCATAGTCAAAGAGTAAATGGTGAGCACAAGGAACCTTGTCCAGACAGCTAATTGCATCCATCCTAGTGCAAGGCCCCTCCTGTGAATAACAGGGGCTTGGCTGTGGGAGTTGAAACGCCCTTTGAGGCCACATTAAAGGTGAATGCTGTAGAATGCAATAACAGCACTTGCCAAGCACTGAGGAAGCGCAGCTAAAAAGGCATCCACTGTTCTCGCATTCTCCAGGTAATGTTTACTTTCAATGAGGAAAAAAGAAACAGCACCCGGATAAATGAACTGACAGTTTCAACCAAAATAAAAACGGAATTGTATATTTTGTTTTAAAAAGAAATTTAGTTACAGGACATGGACATGGAATTAAATGTCAAGTGCTTGCTGAACTTGTACTGAGTAGGTCTGTGCCATTGAGCGATACTGACCCTACCTGACCTCATTGACTGATAAATGTACTGTATTACACCTTCTCCTTGGCTTAGGGGAGGAAACTCCCTTTCCTGTGATTGCATACCCCAGCAAAGCGAAAAGCAGGATTCGCTATCCATTCTCTGAAACAGTCCCTTCCCCCTCCTGTTGATGTGCGAGGTGAGGGCTTGCATTGTCATTCCAGTGAATGTGAAAGAGGTGCGAATAAGCGCGCTTTCAGGCAGCTCTGAAAGACAAAGGGCCTGACCTTGACACTCCCAGCTCCAGCCGAGTAGCTTTGACCCCTGGCACCAGTAGCTGTACATTTGGATGAAATGCATTCACTTCTCAAACTCTTACATATTCCCACAGCGCACAAGCTTAAAAGCACTGTATGTTTTGCAGTGAAAAATAAAACTTTTCAAAGCTGCAACCGTTTAACATTGACTTTTTATCCTTATTTATATTTTTAGCAACTAAGCTCATAGAAAATCATCAGTGGCATTCAGACATGGTTCCAGAATAATGGTACACATATGTACAATGGCTGTAGTCATTACAGTTATATTTAGGAGTTACAAACCTGCCCCTCAAGCGTGTGATTACACAAATACATGCATATACAAATATTGACTGCATTGTGTGCCTTTTAAATGCAGGTTCTTTACATTCTAATGGTCTTCGTTTTCTTATAATTCTTGTAACATTTCCTTCCCTATATAAGGTCACCTAATGAGCAGCATTTCTTTTAGTTAAACCTTTTTCAGAGGAATGGTCTTTCAACATCTCATGGTGAATTTCTCCAAAGTCAATAACCTATAATTGCACATTATTACGCAGTATCCCTGCCTGTAAACAAAATGGTGCATAGCACCAACTCCAATCATTAACATTTAGTAAAGAGCAGTTGTTGCTTGTGAAACCTTTGTTTTTTTAGTCCTATGTTTTCACTGCAAAACTATTTTCATGCTCAAATATAACGTGAGTATTGAATTGGCATTTGCAAAGTTAAATTTCATCTTGCGTAATTTCACAGAAAATGTGCATAATCACGCAAAAGCAAATGATGGGAATCTCACACACTGTATCACTTTACATGTAAAATGTTTTCTGCCTTACAGACGTTGCCAGAAGGATTATTAGGCCTTCTCTGATTCCCCCTGCAGTCCTGCTGGCTAGGCTAGTGCGGTGTTGCTACCTATATGTTTTATTTCTAACTACATTAATAATTTGAATGCCTATCTCTCACAGCACCTGCTCCACTCATAGGCACTGTGTCCCAAGACAAGAGCACCTCTCTGGGTATTCAACATAACCAGGGCTTCTAGTTGGTTTGTTGGCCTGCCTTTCCATATTCCTTTATTCTGGTTGGTCAATACTGTCCATCTGTCCCGCCTTTGTGTAACGGGTTCCCTCCCAGTGGAGATCACCAATTGTATTTTTCGGTTGGCCATCTGATGCCTCTTCTGCTTGCACCTCCTCCCTCCCGCCATTGCCGACATCCTTCCTGCGGCATGAACTACTGCTCTGCACAACACTTCATTGACTTTTGCGGCTATGGCTGCACGCCACGCTTTAGCTTTAAACATCTAAGGTGTGGTGTGCAGCCATTGCTACAAAAGTCAATAAATAGAAAAACAAAGGAAAGCGGATGCCGCATTTCTTTTACATTAGTAAAGCAATAGCTCAACATTTAACTAAAGCGAGACCTATTGCTTGCAAATAATTGTGCACCATTAGTACCAATATAACACCCACATTTAGCAATAAATAAAAGGTGACCATTCCAGCTTTTCAAAGGGCCTTCCACCATGCTGTAACTAGTATCGCTGGTAAGGGTATTTTATCATTGGAAGAATATCGTTTTCTACAAAACAAGCACCCAAGAAACCCATAATTTTACCACCTACCTAAAATCCACAAGAATGCCACTAGCCCACCAGGACGCCCCATAGTCTCCTCTAAAGGAGTCCTTACAAAAAATGTATCAAGATATATAGACCATTTTCTGTTCCCTTTTGTAATGCAACTGTCTTTGTATACACGAGACACCAAGGAATTTCTGATGCAAATAGAAGGAAACGAATGGGAACAAGACTTTATAATGATAACTCTTGATGTGTCAAGCCTGTGTACAAATATTTGACACACCGATGGGCTGGAGGCAGTAAGATTCTTTGTAAGGGGACGACCCTTGAGGTTCCTGGAGCATAACAACATGGTGGAAGAATTTATCTCCTTCTCTTTGAACAATAACATTTTTATTTTCCAGGAGCAACGGTACAGGCAGATACAGGGCATAGCGATGGGAAACTGCTTCGCCCCCAGTTACGCGAACCTGTTAATTGGCTGGTCGAAGAAGCAGGTGGCTTGGGTCGACACCATGGATGAGTGGGTGGATAAGATTGTTTGCTGGAGGAGGTTCATTGACGTCCTCTGCATAATTAGGAGAGGGTCAATGGAGTCCGCAAAGCATTATATTGCTTACTTATATGAGAACAACCTTAATCTGAAATTCACAGGTGAACTCAATACCACACAAGTAAATGTTTTGGGATCTGACTAAACTGCACACAGCCTTATAGTTGGCGCCCTGAGAAAGTCATTGGTTAATCCTGGACGAAACACATGTTGGCATAATCTGTGGCTATCTGTTCTGTTGCCCAAGATAACAAAAATTGCCTTGTACAAGATACTGAATAAAGTATCAAGAAGAAAATATACTGAGAAGACCACTGCGTGGAGTGATTGTATCTGGAAATGAAGTGACTGTAGCTCGGGAAATTATTGTTGTGTTTTGTTCTAAATGTGTGGAATTTGTCTACACTAATAACAACGAGGGGTGGTTGTTGTCCAATTGTCCTTTGAGCTTGGTCATCTTTATACTAATTTGTCTCACATTACAGGTTCACTTAACCTTGCACAGTTTATACCCCAATGCCCTTTTCTGTATGTGATATATATATCTATACTAATATATTAAAGAGAGAGCCCAAACTTTGAGGCGGGTAATCTCAGGAACCACAGCACCAATCACAACACCCAATACAGTGTTGGAAAGGGCAGTTGCAGCAGAAGGACATAGGCTATGCAGACTCCCACCATATACATTTAAAAGGTAAAAGAACTGTGCCAGCAAAGTATTCCCCTGTGGGCGTGTCAGCGTTGTGCTGTGGGCGTGTGCTGTGGGCGTGACAAACGCTGGGGGCGTGTGGTACGTTCCGCCCTTCATGCCATGTCTCATATCGTGTGCTGCGCGCGTGTGCTGGGGGCGTGGGCGTGTGCGGGGCGCAGGATTACGGAAAACAAAAGCGAGCATTTTGCCCAATATTTCATTGTTTTTTCTTCCCAGGTTCTGTACATTCCAGCTCCGGGTGTCCACCCTGCTCCCTTTAAATATCCCTGCACCCCATAATCATAACCCACCCTTACTCCTTAAAATGACCCAAAACCCTTAAACACTAACCCATCTTAACCTTATAAATATACCCTGTACCCCAAAACCCAAACCTATCCCTAAACCCTAAAAATACCCCTGTACCCCAAAACCCAAACCTAGCCCTGAACCCTATAAATACCCCTGTACCTCAAAACCCAAGCCTACCCCTGAACCCTAAAAATACCCCTGTACCCCAAAACCCAAACCTAGCCCTGAACCCTAAAAATACCTCTGTACTCCAAAACCCAAACCTACCCATGTACCCCAAAACCCAAACCTAGCCCTGACCCCTATAAATACCCCTGTACCCCAAAACCCAAACCTACCTTTGAACCCTAAAAATACCCCTGTACCCCCAAACCTAGCCCTGAACCATAAAAAACCCGTACCCCAAAACCCAAACCTACCCCTGAACCCTAAAATACCCCTCTACCCCAAAACCCAAACATAGCCCTGAACCCTAAAAATACCCCTGTACCCCAAAAACCATGCCTATCCCTAAACCCTAAAACTACCCCTGTACCCCATAACCCAAAACTATATCTGAACCCTTAAAATACCCAAACACCCCAAAAAATATACCTCAGTACCCCAAAACATATACCTCTATACCCATACTTACCTTATCCAAACTTTTTAAAAAACATGCTTTTACCATTCATGCATTTACAACGAATTTCGTTGTAAATGTATGTGTGGTAAAAGCATATAAAATGTAATGCCATGCGATATAATGGCATTATGGAGTCATGGTACTTTCGTAATGAAAGTATTGTTAGACGGACCGGGAGGGTCGGCCGAGATTACGGGGAGAGGTCTCCAGGGGGAGCCGTCTCCAACGACTGTACAGATAAGTAACTTCCCCCCCCCCCACAGACGGACACCACACAAGATTGAAGGTTAACGAGACTTTATAGGCAATTCTTAGGTTACGTTGATATGATACAAGGAGGTCTGGACTCAGGGGTCCCCTCGGTTCTGATCTCTGGTTGAGGAAAAAGGGGTAGCGGGACAGTCTTAGTTGCCAATGAGTTAAATAGCTCTCAATCCTCGAGCTCGGTGTGTTTGCTGATCGGGCCGTGGAGGAGCCAAGCCGGTCCCGAGATGGACGAAGGATGATCGACGGGCCGTGGAGAAGCCAAGCAGGTCCCGGGATGGATGACGGATGGTCGACGGGCCGTGGAGAAGCCAAGCAGGTCCCGATGCAGATGACGGTTACAACGGTCCGCGGCCTCGCCAGCAGATCCGGACGACGATGAAGGATGAAGGTTACGACGGCTGTGGCAGCGCCAACAGGCAGGACGATGGTGCACAGGACAGAGCTACGGCAGCGCCAGTAGTCCGTCCAGGGTGAGTTCCTCTTTATGTCTCTCGACTCCAAGATACAACTCCCTTCCTGCTCTGGAGCTGCCCCAGTTATAGGGCTGGCGTGCTTTGATGTCCGGACCCTCGCACTTGGAGGTCGGGAGGTCCGGGATGAGGGAGTCCAGACACCCAGCGGGGGGGTGGAGCCAGCGCCCGGGGAGGCGATGGGCGAGCGGCACTGGCCGGGGGAGAGCCATCGACACCTCTTTCTCCCATTGACCTGCCAAGTAGCTCGCTCACCTCCTGGGTGGAGGGTGGTGCCGGAATGTCTGAGGCCGGGCTAGGCCCAGGGTTGAGGTCGATCGGGGGCCAGGCGGCCTCGTGACGAAGTGTCCAAGATGGCGGCCCAGGCTGAGCGCATGGGTCGGCAGTGGATCGGGCCCATGAGGTGATCATGTTCGAGGGCAGGTGTCCCTGAGGGGACGTAGGACGTACAATGGTGGTGTGTGGTGCTTGTATGACTGGGCTCGGGCCTGGTCGAGCCGGGGGAGAGCGGCCCGTCATGTGGCCTGTCCAACATGCGTCCCCCCCAGCTGAAGGCGGGGAGAGTTACCCATCCTCTTGGGGACTCTCTTCGTCGAGGCGGAAAAACCGGGACAGGCCATCCGCGTTGGCGTGGTCGGACCCAGGCCGGTGTTCAACCGTGAAGTCCATACCTTGCAAGGAGATGGACCAGCGTAGCAGTTTTGGGTTTTCCCCCCGCATATGCATCAACCACTGCAGGGGTCGGTGGTCAGTCTGTACCCGAAAGTGGGTGCCAAAAAGGTAGGGCCGGAGCTTCTTGAGGGCCCATACCACAGCGAAGGCTTCCCTTTCTATGGTGCTCCAGCGTTGTTCCCGGGGTAGGAGTCTCCGGCTGATGAAGGCCACCGGTTGATCAAGGCCTTCGGTGTTCACTTGGGACAGGACTGCCCCAATGCCCTGGTCGGAGGCGTCCGTCTGGACGATGAACTCCCGGCTGTAGTCTGGGGCCTGGAGCACAGGAGCGGAACACATGGCGGCCTTTAACTGTTCGAATGCCGCTTGACACTCTGGGGTCCAGTTCACTTTCTTGGGCTGATTTTTTGATGTGAGTTCGGTGAGAGGCCCCACGATGGTACCATAGTCTTTCACGAACCTTCGGTAGTAGCCCGTGAGGCCCAGGAAGGCTCGCACCTCAGTTTGAGTGATAGGGGGTTGCCAGTTCTGGATGGCGGCAATCTTCAGCTGTAGAGGGGCCACTAGGCCGCTTCCCACCTGGTGTCCGAGGTAGGTCACCGACCCTTGTCCAATTTGACATTTGCTGGCCTTGATCGTGAGGCCAGCTCGCTGAAGGGCTTGTAGTACTGCTTGGAGGTGGTGGAGGTGCTCGGTCCAATGGTGGCTGTACACAGCGATGTCGTCCAGGTAGGCGGCGCTGAACTCTTCGAGCCCCGCCAGGACCTGGTTGACGAGCCGTTGGAAAGTCGCTGGGGCATTTTTCATGCCGAAGGGCATGACCTTAGAATGATAGTGGCCATCGGGGGTGGAGAAGGCAGAACGTTCTTGTGCTCGGGATGTGAGGCCGATCTGCCAATAACCTGCCGTCAGGTCGAAGATGCTGAGGTAGCGGGCAGCGCCCATTCGGTCGACCAGTTCATCTGCCCGGGGGATGGGGTGTGCGTCCGTTCTGGTGACGTCATTCAGGCCCCGGTAGTCGACACAGAACCGGAGTTCTGGTGTGGTTCCGGGGGCGGCCGCTTTGGGGACCAGTACGACCGGGCTGGCCCATGGACTGTCTGAGGGCTCGATGACCCCGAGCGTGAGCATCTTAGCTACTTCCGCCTGGATGCAGGCCCGTACCCGATCAGGTACGCGGTAGGCCCGGTGGCGGATAGGAGGGTTGTCTCCGGTGTCCACATCGTGCACACACCAGGAAGTGACACCTGGGGTGAGGGAGAACAGACTGGCAAATCGTGATAGGAGGGCTTGGCACTCGTGGCGTTGTTCTCTGGTGAGGGTCTCCGAGAGTCGGACCCCATCCACGGAGCCGTCTTGCTCCTGGGTCCGCAAGAGGTCAGGGAGAGGTTCGGAGTCGTCTTCAACCCCATTGTCTGTGGCCATCAAGAGACTGAGTTCTGTTCGCGCAAAGTGGGGTTTCAGTCTGTTGGTGTGGAGGACTCAGAGCGGATTCCGGGCGGACTCCATATCGATCAGATAGGTGGCAGGACCCTTGCGCTCGATTACCTTGAAGGGTCCCGTCCATTTGTCTTGGAGAGCGCACGGTTCTGTGGGGGACATTACCCAGACCTGTTGCCCCGGCTCGAATTCAATAGATGAGGCGTTCTGGTCATACCATTTCTTCATGTCCTCTTGACTTGTCTCTAGGTTGGCTTTTGCTAGGTCTCTGAACCTTCGGGACTGGTTGCGGAGGGTGAGGAGGTACCGGAAGACATCGGGCGGACTCTTGGCCGGAGGCATCTCCCAGCCTTCTTTGATCAGGCTGAGTGGCCCCCGTACTGGGTGCCCATAGAGCAGCTCGAATGGGCTGAAGCCTAGGGACTTCTGTGGGACCTCCCGGTAGGCGAAGAGGAGGCACGGCAGCAGCACATCCCACTGGCGACGGAGGGGCTCTTCCAATCCCCCGATCATCCCTTTTAGCGTGCGATTGAACCGCTCAACAAGTCCGTTTCCTTGGGGGTGATAGGGGGTCGTGAAGCGGTAGGTGACCCCACACTGTTGCCAGAGGGACTTCATATATTTGGAAATAAAGTTTGTGCCTCTGTCACTGACGACTTCTCGGGGGAACCCCACGCGGGAGAAGATCCCCATCAGGGCCCGGCCGACCACTGGGGCTGTCACGGTCCGGAGAGGAATAGCCTCAGGGTAGCGGGTGGCGTGGTCCACTAGTACCAGGATGAAGCGATGGCCTTGTCTTGTACGCGGGTCTAGGGGTCCCACAATGTCTATTCCGACCCTCTCAAATGGGGTCGTGACTACTGGAAAGGGTTGCAGGGGGGCCTTTAATTTGCGGCCGCTCTTCCCACTGGCTTGGCACGTGGGGCAAGATCGGCAATGCTGGTGCACATCGTTTCTCATTTTTGGCCAGAAGAAGTGGGTCACTAGGCGGCTGTAGGTTTTATCTTGTCCCAGGTGCCCTGCCAGGGGGACATCGTGGGCCAGATTTAGCAGGAAGTCTCTAAAGCGGAGGGGCACCACTAGTACTCGGTTGGCCCCTAGCTCGGCGATTCGTTGCTCGCTGTACAATAGGTCATTGTCCCAGTAGACCCAATGAGTTCCGGAGGTATCCCCTGCGCTTTGGGCGAGCGCTTGTTGTCGGAGTCCCTCAAGGGAGGGACAAGTCTCCTGCTCCTGACGAAATTGTTCTTGTGTGGGTCCCCCTTCTTGAGCCCACTGGTCAAGATTAGCAAGGTCGGAAGGTTGGGCAAGTTCGAGGGGGATACCATGGTCGGGGGTCTCGGCGGGGGCGACCGGGGGCGGTGGCGCCGGCCATTCTGGTTCTTCGGGGTGAGGGTTGGCACGGGCGGCCATGGACCGGGTGGTGACGCACGCCCAGTCTGGGACGCCCAACATCCCCAAGTGTTCTTTTCGCTCCACGGCTGCCCACGGGGAGCTTTCCAGGTCATTTCCGAGGAGGCAGTCCACGGGGGCGTCGTCTCGGACCGTTACCTTCAGCATGCCGGAGACCCCTCCCCACTCAAAGGGGACGCAGGCCATCCGACACAGACTCTCTGAGTTGTCGGCGGATCGTACAGGGCAGAGAATGTTCGGTAGATATTGTTCTGGGGTCACCAGATGACAGCGGACGGCTGTCACACTGGCCCCGGTGTCTCGAAGGGCTTCGGCCCGTTGTCCATTGATGCTCACCCATTGGCTGTACTTCTGGGTGTTAGCGGGTAGGGGGACCCGCGGGACCATGTCTCTTCCCCCTAAGCACGCGAGAGTCATGGCTGCTGGCTCCCACTCTTGATACTCTTGCTCGTCTGTTTCTTGTTCCTCGGAGATCTGTTCTTCCCCTAGTGCCGCGGCGGCCACCTGGCGGGGTCTTGGACTCTGATACTGCGGGCAGCTTGGGTCGTTTGCATAGTGGCCGACTCGTTGGCATCGGTGACATGTAACATTGGCTCTGTATCCCGGTCGCGCCGGGGTGCTGCCCCGGTTGGCCGGGGGGGTGGTGCTGGTAGTGGGGGCGGCCGGAGTGTTGTCTCTTCCTCGTCCTTGGCCCCCTCCTCCTCCTCTGGGTCGGGGGTGACCATTGTTGTTCCTGTTCTGCTCGTAGGACCCATTCCGGCCCACTCTGGTGATCTCCCACCGGTCAGCTTCGGCTGCGAGCTGCCGGGGATCGGTTAACTTGCTGTCGAGGAGGTGTTGGCGTAGTTCAATGAAGCAATTGTTGGACAGATGCTCCCATACCATCAGATTGAACAGCTGCTCGTAGGTCGTGACGTTGTTCCCTCTGATCCAGCCTTCGAAGGCTCTGCTAAAGTACGTTACATAGTCCACCCAAGTTGTACCTGGAATGCGTGTGCAGTCTCGGAACCGCTGACGGTACATCTCGGGCGTGAGGCCATAGCGGGTGAGGAGGGCCGCTTTCATATGGTCGTAGGAGGTCATCTGGTGGTCTGGGAGCTGTAACAGAGTATCGCGGCCCTCATTAAGGAATTTGCCCCATAGGCCGGCTCCCCAGTCGGCTCTATCGATCCGGTGCGCAGTCATCGCGATTTCATAGGCCTTAAACCATTGCTGGATGTCGTCTTCTCGAAAATATTCTCGGACCACATCCTTGGGGATGTGCACTTTTTTCTCCGTGGTCCCTGGGGTGGACGGTCGGTCAGGCACCCCTAACTCTTTATTCTGTTTGCGCAGGTTGATCTCGGCTAGGTTCCGCTCGTGCTCATACGTTAGTCTTTTTTCCTCGAGCTCCCTTTGCCTCTGTTTCTCCTCTCTTTCTTCTCGGAGGCGAAGGTGCTCTAAGTTTATTTTTTGCTCGGCCAATTTGAGTTCTATGTCCATCTTGAGTCGGGCCATTTCGAGTTCGTGTAGTCGGGCTTTTTCTCTTTCTTGGATCTCGTCTTGCGAGAGACTGGTTCTTTGCCCCTCAGGGCCCGTGCTGGTATTTTTCGCGGTGCTTTGCTCAGGGGCTTCGACATCCCCGGTCTCTGCCCAAGATTCTAGGGCATGCTTGAAATCGTCCTTGGTACTTAGTCCGGTGGTAGCGATACCTAGTTCGATGCAGAACTGCTTTAGTTCACGATGGCTGTATTCCTCGAGTTTTTCCATTTGGAACTTCTCAGTTGATCCGCTCTCTTTAGTTGACATTGTTGTTCGTTGTGGGGTGAGCTACTCTCTGTACGTTATGCGGTGATTCGGATCGCGCCGCTGGCCACCAATGTTAGACGGACCGGGAGGGTCGGCCGAGATTACGGGGAGAGGTCTCCAGGGGGAGCCGTCTCCAACGACTGTACAGATAAGTAACTTCCCCCCCCCCCACAGACGGACACCACACAAGATTGAAGGTTAACGAGACTTTATAGGCAATTCTTAGGTTACGTTGATATGATACAAGGAGGTCTGGACTCAGGGGTCCCCTCGGTTCTGATCTCTGGTTGAGGAAAAAGGGGTAGCGGGACAGTCTTAGTTGCCAATGAGTTAAATAGCTCTCAATCCTCGAGCTCGGTGTGTTTGCTGATCGGGCCGTGGAGGAGCCAAGCCGGTCCCGAGATGGACGAAGGATGATCGACGGGCCGTGGAGAAGCCAAGCAGGTCCCGGGATGGATGACGGATGGTCGACGGGCCGTGGAGAAGCCAAGCAGGTCCCGATGCAGATGACGGTTACAACGGTCCGCGGCCTCGCCAGCAGATCCGGACGACGATGAAGGATGAAGGTTACGACGGCTGTGGCAGCGCCAACAGGCAGGACGATGGTGCACAGGACAGAGCTACGGCAGCGCCAGTAGTCCGTCCAGGGTGAGTTCCTCTTTATGTCTCTCGACTCCAAGATACAACTCCCTTCCTGCTCTGGAGCTGCCCCAGTTATAGGGCTGGCGTGCTTTGATGTCCGGACCCTCGCACTTGGAGGTCGGGAGGTCCGGGATGAGGGAGTCCAGACACCCAGCGGGGGGTGGAGCCAGCGCCCGGGGAGGCGATGGGCGAGCGGCACTGGCCGGGGGAGAGCCATCGACACCTCTTTCTCCCATTGACCTGCCAAGTAGCTCGCTCACCTCCTGGGTGGAGGGTGGTGCCGGAATGTCTGAGGCCGGGCTAGGCCCAGGGTTGAGGTCGATCGGGGGCCAGGCGGCCTCGTGACGAAGTGTCCAAGATGGCGGCCCAGGCTGAGCGCATGGGTCGGCAGTGGATCGGGCCCATGAGGTGATCATGTTCGAGGGCAGGTGTCCCTGAGGGGACGTAGGACGTACAATGGTGGTGTGTGGTGCTTGTATGACTGGGCTCGGGCCTGGTCGAGCCGGGGGAGAGCGGCCCGTCATGTGGCCTGTCCAACAAGTATGCTGAGTGATGGTATGCGGAAAGAAAGTAATAATGGGTGTTTACCCTCCCCCGGTAAGTACATTGGTGGCACGGCGGCCCACATCTCCAGCAACATACTCATTTTTTTCACCACCGATTTGAACAATGCACAGGTCTCTCTCATTGATGGCCAGCACCGACATACACTTTTAGACACACCTCCTGCCACAAGTTCTAGAATTGCGAACTTTAGAGCTGGGGAGCTAAGTTCGAATCTCGGCATGAGCTCTACATCCTGTGATTCCAGGCAAATCGCTTTGTCTCCCCGTGCCTACCACGAATGAATGTGTTCGTCTGTATTGTAAATTGTGCTCATGCCATGTTGTCGAGTTAGCGCTATATAATATTGCAAGGAAAAATAAAGTAGGGAAACTCGAGTTCACACACTACTGAACGCACACTCTTAAGTGCATCAGCAGTGCACTGTGAATCGGAGCGTTTCACAGGCCTGTCACAGATAAGAAATGCTATCAAAACGAAATCCGTTAATCTGTACTCCAGAAATGCCCCCGAACTTCGTGATTTCACATAACACGGGATTGAGATTATCTTGGGGTTTCTTGATATATAGTTTCATGTCATCTGCGTAGAGGGAGATTAGCATTTGCCTGACTGGGTAAATGAGTGCTCGGTGATTATGATGTTGTCAAAGTTTTGCCGCTAAAGGTTCTATGGCCAATGCAAAAAGGATAGGGGATAGCGGGCACCCCTGTCGAGTGCCTCTGTGAATACAAAAGGGGGAAGATCTAGCACAATTTAACAGTACTGTAGCTGTCGATTGGCAATATAGTAGCGTACCCAATTTAAAAATAGCAGGAGGCATTCCCATGCGCCCTAACGTGCCCAGCAAATAATCCCATTCAAGCGAGACAAACGCCTTAGTGGCGTCGAGAAACACAGCTACTGCCTCGCTAGTAGGATCAATATCTTGCAGCACAGTAGTAAGGGTCCGTAAGTTATGCGATGTTGCCCGATTGGGGAAGAATCCAGCCTGATCCGGCAATACCAGACGCTCCATCAAAAGGTTAAGGCCCGTTGCCAGGACCTTTGCTAGTATTTTGGTATCGGAGTTCAATAAGGATAAGGGGCGGTAGAAATCACATTGTGTTGGAGATTTTCCGGGCTTAAGCAGCGAAGTTATAAGGGCTTCCCGCATGGTGCGAGGTAGGCATCCTTCCTCCAGTGCAGTAAAAAACACTTCTTTCAGTATGGGGGCTAGCAGGGGTGCGTAGGTTTTATAAAATTAAATTGGGACACCATCTGACCCCGGGGCTCGTCCCGATTTCATCTGCATAATGGCATCAGTAATCTTGTCAAGCTCCAAGTCTAAATTAAAAAACTTTTGTTGGGTATCCCCCAGCCAGGCAAGCACGGTATCCTCAAAATAAGCAGCTAAATCAAGTGGTATGCCTCTATGTGAGGAGTAGAGTGTACTATAATAATCTCTAAAAATGCAGAGTTGGTCTGGGAGGTTCCTGTACGTATTTCCCTGTGCATTTTGTATTTCGGTGACATAATTGGAAATTTAGGGGGTCTAACTGCATTCGCCAATGCCTTCCCCGGACGTTCCTTCTCTCTATAAATGCGCGCCATATATGGCTTCCCTCGAATTCTACATTGCCTATCCGCAATCAGTTTGTATTCAGTGAGTTTGTCTCGCATTTGGGCCTTAGTCCCATTGTCGTTTGGGCTATGGCTGAGTGTGTTTTCTAAAGCATGCAAGTCTGTCTCCAGCTTTCGAAGGTCCCTACGCAGGGTCTTAAGAACGCCACCTCCCTTAGCTATGCAACATACCCGCACCGTGACTTTGAATGCCTCCCATGCTATCGTAATGCTAGAAACGGAGGTCAGATTACGTTAAAACAGTCCTGAATATCCTGTTCCATTTCTGTTTTAAACACAGAATCACAGAGATGAGAGGGATTGAGACGCCAATTTAAATATGGGGAGCACTCTAGAGGGATCTGGAGCTCAGCAACCACTGGGGAGTGATCTGAGAACGTGTGAGCTAGGTGGGTCACCTGGTTCACCCAATGCGCCATCCCTGCTGACACAAACACATAATCGAGCCTAGCCCAGGTGGAGTGGATCGCCGAATAATGTGTGCCCTCTCTGAGTGTGGGGTGCTTGTACCTCCAGGAGTCTAGTAAGTAATTACTATCCACTATGTCCCTCAGTTTCCTTTGTGTAGTTGTGTAATGGGCCGGGGAAGTTCGTGACCTGTCCATTTGGATCTGCAAAGCCGCATTGAAATCGCCGCCCAGGCTTACATATGTGATGCCCAGCGCCTGAATTTTGCCCCATAGTAAGTGAAGGGCATTAGGATTGTCAATATTAGGACCATAGTAACTGGCAAATATTAATTCATAAGAGTGAAACCTTCCCAATAATAAACAACATCTACCCTCCACATCAGACTCCGCTCCACTGGGCACAAACGTCACCCCGCGTTTGATCAGTATAGTCACTCCCTTAGAGTAGTTAGAGTAGGACGCAAAACTGCGACATGAAGCCCATCTCGAGGCAAACTGGGGGGTACCTCCGGGCGCCAAATGCATCTCCTGCAGAAGGGCAACCGCTATACCATGTCTGTCCAGATATCCTAATACCTGTCTGCGCTTCCTAGGGTCATTGAGGCCACGAACATTCCACGAAGCTACCTTGATGGATCGAAGAGTTTTTGCCTCATCTATCACACCCATAAGAGTTTAAACCAAAAAGTATGTATATATTAGTTATTTTCTTCCCTTCAGCACATAGCAATACATTTGATATAAAACAACTCCCCACCTCCCATGCCGGCGTCCCCAACTTGCTGGGTACTAAATTCACCCCCTCCGGAAAAAAACACATTATAGAGAACATAACTTCCCCTCCCATGGGGTATCAGGGGGTTCTCCCTCTTGGGGGGAAAAAACGCTAGGGGCACTTGACTCGCCCACTCTCCTCCTTACTTGCACCCACTGGCACCACCGCCATTTAGCTGGGTAGCCAATGTGGGATGGAGGTAGGTGGCCAAGCAGGGTATAGTTTGCATATTACATATGGACAGTCACACATATACATCACGAATGAAGATCAGTCCATTCATAGTGTACATCAGTCCTGTTGAGATAGTGGAGATTGAGATCTGGAGCGAGCTCCGGCCACTGCTTCTCTGGAGGATGCCCTCTTATGCCATCCGAGGTATTCTTCAGCCTTCTGCTGATTGTTGAAGTAGTGTTGTTTCCCTTGGTGCGTGATTTTCAGTTTAGCAGGGTAAAGCATAGCATTGGGGATTTCTTGTGTTTGGAGTTTCTTCTTAACCCCCGCAAACTTGGGTCTTGCCTCTTGTACTGTCGGTGTAAAGTCCGGAAAGGAAGCCAGAGTCATATTTTCATAATGCACTTGTCGCTTTTCACGGGCCAGGCGGAGAAAAGCATCCCGGTCCCAGTAGTTTAGGAAGCGAGCTATGACAGGTCTGGGTGTCGCCCCAGGAGGCGGATGCGCCGCAAGGATCTGTGCGCACGCTCCACCGTAAGGTGCGCCGAAAAGGATTCTCTGCCAACGAGGTCCACAATCAGTTTTTCTATGAAGTCCTCCATATGGCCCGTGTTGGTGGATTCCGCCAAGCCTAGGATGCGCACATTGTTTCGCCTGCACCGAGCCTCTAAATCTTTGTTCTTGTCCGCTATAATCTTGAGCAATTCGTCCATCTGTAAAACATGGCGTCCACTCCATCTTCAAGGTCCGAAATTCTGCTCTGTTTTTTTAAGCGGGTTTCATGCTGGCCAAGTTTAGTGACCACGGTATCCATTCTCATATTCAACGCATCTATTTTAGAGTCAATTGATGTGAGGCTTTGCTTCATTCCAAGTAGGAGTGCCTTCCAGTCATCTTCTGGCGGACCATCGACTGTGGACCGCCGATTGGGACCTAGGAGTCTTGCGGGCTTCAAAAGGGATTTTAGATTTCTTGGCGTCAGTGCGCCCCATTGTGTAATAATAGTGCGACAATCCGGACCAAGTCCCACAGTGTATCACTCGCAGACAGGTAGGCAACAGGGCGCCAATTCAGTGTCAGGCAGTGTCCGTCCTCTGGGGCTGGGAGTGCAATTTAGCTCGCCACAATGCTGTCTTTGTGCCGCGTATGGGGACACCGGGCAGATCCTCACGTGCGTGGTGCAGTTGTGCGGCGTTGGCGCCTATATATAGCAATGGTGCTTGGCTGTGATAAGTGTGAGTTCAGGCTCATCCACAAAGAAACCAAGAAAGAAGGGGGGTGGATTTCCAGAGTAGTGATGTGCGGGCAGCAGAGAGGTCTCAACTGGATGGGGCGCTTGCAGGTATCGTTTCAGGAACCCCCTCCACAGCAGGGAGCATCAGGCAGCCATTTTGGTCCAAGTAGCCAGGTGTGTCTGCACTCCAAAAAAACGCTCCAAAGAGAGCTAATGAGTAGTGGGCACCGCAGTATCTGGCCTTTGGGAGTCACGGGAATAATAGCTGAGCGACACAGTGGCGTCGAGTATCCTCACCTGTCCAGCCCCCCAGAGGCACAGGTCGGGAGCCAGAGAACAAGATGGCAATCTCAGCGCACTTGCCGCCTCATCACAATTCGCCCGGCAATTACTGTAGCACACAACCGCTGCATCTAGGTTGGGCCATGCCACAGTCCCCGCCTGTTTACTGGGAGACCCGTCTCCCTCTCAGTCCTCACATTGGCGCCTAATCCCCTCGTCGTTCCATCGCGCGGCAGCGCTACAAATTTTCAGCGTCGTCTCCCCAGTACAGTCCCTCCGCTGGGGACCTCCGCACATGACACGCTCTTGCCTAGCAGTCTCTTTGTGTAGACAATGTCTCGGCGGTAGCTCGCAGGACACTTCGCTTTCCACCGCCAGTTATGTGATCAACTGCAGGGGCCTAGTTAATAGCGTCACCCTTAAGTCACCGCAGGTGGTGTCCCTTCTAGCGCCAGGTATAAGCAGACACTTTCTTTTGTCACCGTCGTCCACCTCACACACACTGGGGCAGGCAAAGCGACTCACCGGTCCGGTCGTTGGTGTGCACTCTCCAGGTTGCGGGCCATTTCGCGCCAGTAGGCCTTTGAGGCCTCGGCCTTTCCTAGTCCCGGCACCTGGGCCCCGGACCGCACAGGACAGGCGGCAGTGCGCGGGCAATCTTCACCTCTGTTTCGGCAGTCACACCGCAAGGCGGAAGGTCAAACGAGATATCGCTGCATCTACGAAGTTGTGCGCTTCAATTGGTGAGGAATTCTGCAGGAAAATATGCCTGAGGATGGTCAAGAAGGATAGTTCCCTGCACAGCAGGGTTGGAGCCTCACTCGTGCGCGGCCATCTTGGTCCAGCGCCACCTAGCACCCCCCAAAGACAGCGATTTTTAAGGCAATAAATAAACATAAATAAATATCCATAAATATAAATAAATAAGTATATAGTTAAATAAATACATGGATTTCTTAATACACAAATTCAAAATGCTAATTTTTCTCATAAATGAAGTTGTGCAAAGATTGCTGTTGAAACAATGTTAAAAAAAATGCCTCTGGCTGCTGTGTAGTGGGACCAATACATCACATTAGATCAGCATGAATGCTTGAAAATGATTGCCACACTGCAGCTTTAAAATTGCCTTTTATAAACATTAGCATATTTCAAGTATGTTACACTTAGTAGTCCTTTTATTATATATTTTTTGTTAACCTAAACCATAAAATTTCCCTTGCCCCAAAAACCCACACTCACTCTAAACCTTAAAAATTCTCTTGCCACCCACAAACTCATACCCACCCTAAATCCTAGAAAGTCCCTTGCCACCCAAATACCCATATGCACCTTAACACCTAAAAAATCCCTTACCACTAAAGAACTCATACCCACCCTACACCCAACAAAAATTCCCTTGCCACCCAAAAACCCATCCCCACCGTAAACTCTATAAATTCCTGTGGCACCCAAAAAACAAAACCCACCATGAATCCTGAACAAGCCCTTACCACCAAAAACCTATACCCTCCTTAAACCCCAAAAATTCCCTAGCCACCCAAAATCACATACCCACCCAAAACCGCACAACCAAAAACCCATGACCACCCTAAACCCTAAAAATTCATTATCACCAAAAAACCCATACCCACCCAAAACCATAACATTTCCCCTGCCCCCCAAAAACCCACACCAACACTAAATCTTAAAAATTCTCTTGCCACCCAGTAACCCATACACACTGTAAACCTTACAAGATTTCTTCCCAAAAAAATCCCACACACATCCCAAACGATAAAAATACCCTTGCCACCCAAAAAACCCATACCCACCCTAAACCCTAAAAATCCAATTCCGCCCAAATACCCATAACCACCCTAAACCTAAAAAATGCAGTTGCCACCTAAAAACCCATACCAACCCTAAACCCTAAACAATAACATACCACCAAAAAATCCATACCCACCCTGAACCCTAACAATTCTCCTGAAACCCAAAAACTCATACCCAACCTAAACCCTCAAAATTCCCTTGCCACCCAAAACCCATACTCACTGTAAACCCTAAGAAATCCCATATAACCTAAACACCCACCCACCCTAAAACATAAAAAATCCTCTAGCACACAAAAACCCATACCCACCCTAAACACTACAAAATTGCCATGCCGCCCAAAAACCAATACCCACCTTTAACCCTAAATACGCCCTAATCACCTAAAAACTATACTCACCCTAAACCCTAAAAAATACCATACCACCAAAAACCAATACCCACCCTAAACTCTAAAAGTTCCATTGCCACCCAAAAACCCACAACCACCCTAAACCCTAAGACAAACCTCACAACCCAAAAGCCATAACCACCCTAAACCCTAAAAATTCCTTATAATTAAAAAACCCATACCCAATCTAAACCATAACATTTCCTTTGCTCCCTTAAAACTTACACCCACTCTAAACCTGAAATATTCTCTTGCCACCCATACCGGCCCTGAATGCTAAAAATTCCCTCGCCACCAAAAAACCATACCCACCCTAAAACATTAAAAATCCCCTACCACACAAAAACCCATATCCATCCTAAACCCTAAACATTCCCATGCCGCCCAAAAAACCTTACCCACCTTTAACCCTAAAAAAGCCTGTATCACCTACAAAACTATACTCTTCCTAAACCCTAAAAAAGTCCTTACCACCAAAATCTATACCCACCCTAAACCCCAGAATTTCCCTTGCCTCACAAAAACACATACCCACCCCAAACCTCACAACCAAAAACCCATGATCACCCTAAGCCCTAAAAATTAATTATCACCAAAAAACCCACACCCACCCTAAAACATTAAAAATCCCCTACCACACAAAAACCCATACCCACCCTAAACCATAAAAATTCACATGCCACCCAAAAATCCTTACCCACCTTTAACCCTAAAAAAGCCCTTTTCAACTAAAAAAACTATACTCACCCTAAACCCTAAAAAATACCTTACCACCAAAACCCATACCCACCCTAAACCATAGAAGTTCCATTGCCACCCAAAAACCTATAACCACCCTATATCCTAAGACAAACCTCACAACCCAAAAACACATTACCACCCTAAACCCTAAAAATATCCATATCATCGAGAAACCCATACCCAACCTAAACCATAAAATTTCCCTTGCCCCAAAAACCCACACCCACTCTAAACCTTAAAAATGTTCTTGCCACCCAAAAACTCATACCCACCCTAAATCCTACAAAGTCCCTTGCCACCCAAAAACCCATAAGCACCCTAAAATCTAAAACAAATTTACCACCCAAAACCCCATACCCACCCTAAACCCCCAAAAAATACTTTTCTACCCAAAAACCCATCCCCACCCTATACCCTAAAAAAACACTTACCAACAAAAACCTATACCCACCCTAAACCCCCGTAATTCCCTTGCCACCCAAAAACACATACCCACCCAAACCTCACAACCAAAAGCACATGATCACCCTAAACCCTAAAAATGCATTATCACCAAAAAAACATACTCACCCTAAAACATTAAAAGTCCTCTACCACGCAAAAACCCATACCCACCCTAAACCCTAAAATTCCCATGCCACCCAAAAACCCTTACCCACCTTTAACCCTAAAAAGCCTATATCACCAAAAACTTTACTCACCATAAACCCTAAAAAATACCTTACCACCAAAAACCCATACCCACCCTAAACCCTAAATGTTCCATAGCCACCCAAAAAACAATAACCACCCTAAATCCTAAGACAAACCTCACAACCCAAAAACCCATAACCACCCTAAACTCTAAAAAATCCTTATCATTGAAAAACCCTTACCCAACCTAAACCATAACATTTCCCTTGCCCCCTTAAAACCTACACCCACTCTAAACCTGAAATATTGTCTTGCCACCCAAAACCCATACCAGCCCTAACTGCTCAAAATTCCATCACCACCCAAAACCTCATACCCACCCTAAACCCTAAAAAAGCACTTAGCACCTAAAACCCTATACTCACCCTAAACCCTAAAAAATCCCTTAACGCCAAAAACCTATACCCACCCTAAACCCCAGAAATTCCCTTGCCACCCAAAAACACATTCCCACCCTAAACCTCACAACCAAAAACCCATAATCACTCTAAACCCAAAAAAATCATTATCACCAAAAAAACCATACCAACCCTAAAACATTAAAAATTCCCACCACACAAAAACACATACCTACCATAAACCCTAAAAAATCCCATGCCGCCCAAAAACCCTTACCCACCTTTAACC
The DNA here is from genome assembly GCF_964263255.1 of Lissotriton vulgaris. Classification (NCBI taxonomy): domain Eukaryota; kingdom Metazoa; phylum Chordata; class Amphibia; order Caudata; family Salamandridae; genus Lissotriton; species Lissotriton vulgaris. The sequence goes on from NW_028246678.1 coordinate 30,458, forward strand.
CTAAAAAGCCCATATCACCAAAAACTATACTCACCTTAAACTCTAAAAAAATACCTTACCATCAAAGACCCATACCCACCCTGAACCATAGAAGTTCCATTGCTACCCAAAAACCTATAACAACCCTAAACCCTAAAACAAACCTCACAACCCCAAAACCCATTACCACCATTAACCCTAAAAATTCTGTATCATTGAAAATCCTCACAACCCAAAAACCCTATACTCACCCTAAAGCCTAAAAAATACCTTACCATCCAAAAACCCACACCCTCCATAAACCCTAAAAAGTCCCTTGCCACCCACAAACCCATATGCACCCTAAAACCTAAAAAAACCATATCACCTGAAAACCCATACCCAACCTAAAACATAAAAAATCCCTTACCACCCAAAAACCCATCCTCACCCTAAACCCTACAAATTCCAGGGCCGCCCAAAAAGCCATAACCACTCTAAGACTTAAAAAAGCCCTTATCACCTAAAAACCTATACTTACCCTAAACACTAAAAAAATACCTCACCACCAAAAGCCCATACCCACCCTAATCCCCAGAGATTCCATTGCCATCCAGTAACATATACTCACCCTTAACCTCACAACCAAAAACCCATAACCACCCTAAACCCTACAAATTCATTATCACTGAAAAACCCATACCCACCCTAAACTATAACATTTCCCTTGCCCCCTAAAAACCCACACCAACCCTAAACCTTAAAAATTATTTTGCCAGCCAATAACGCATACACACTGTTTTTTAGGTCTCGCCTGTCGATGCGCATGCGCATCGAGCAAGCGAGACTATAGGGGCTCATCCACTCTTTATCCAACTGCAAGGAATCGTGGCGATTCCTTGCAGTGCCCGTGACTTTTAAGGTCAATGCGCATGCGCATTAAGCTTATGCGCATGCGCATTGACCTTAAAAGTCACGGGCGCGTGCACGTCCGTGTTTGTTTACCCTTGCCTACTCTCTCTCTCTCCCCTCTCCGCCCCCGTTCCGCCCCCTCCCCTTCCCGCCGTGTCGCATTTCTCCTCCCCCCTCCCCTCTCTTCCCTCCGGCTTTTTTTTTTGTTTTTGTTTATTTTACCCGCCGATTTAGTGACAACAGATGCCTGCACTGTCTTTGGCAGATCATGCCTGCACTCTGATTTGAAAGCCTGTATTTTATTAGCTAGGTCTCCTCTCCTCCTCCCGAGGTCTGACTCAGGCTCCATGGCAAACAACTGTTCTTAAGCTCTCTGCCAAGACGTACACTTTGGCTGGATCCTGCATTTACGGCATACTGAAGCTCGCCCCGAAAGCATGATACCGACGGGCCCAACCTGTAATCTTCAGACACTGCTAATCATGGTAAATACCTTCTCCCGTCGATGGAGCGGCCTCCAACACAAAGCCGCCGCAACCTCTCAGGAAACAAAGCGGCCAGTAATCCCGCCATGCAATATACTACTGCGCCCGCACCAATTAATGAACGCGACCGAACAGTCTCTGGCATGCGGCTGGTTGCAGGAGCCCTTGGGTAACGTTGCTGAGGGCACCAAGCGCACGTGAGAAGCGTCGGCCATGTTTATTATCCCAGTAAGAAGGCAGTTGTGCACATTTCACGTTAGAGGATGCCCTGGGACAGTACCCAATATGCTGAACCATTTAATAGCCCTCACGGCAGGACTTTACTAACTAGCGTTAGCTGTGAGATTTATCTGGGGGGAGATGATTGGGCCTTTCGTGCCTGGCACAGCACTGAGCTGTTTTTTTCCCTCTTTGTCCTTCTGTTGCACTCGGTGTTTGTGCGTTTTAAATAACT